>NC_057805.1:513701465-513734234 GCF_018294505.1 Triticum aestivum | reverse complement strand
TGTGGCGTACCGCAAAACGGACGAAACGGACCTCCTACGGTCGAAACGGGGGTCCTGTTGATCGGGAGGGGTGTGGCGTACCGCAAAACGGACGAAACGGACCTCCTACGGTTGAAACGGGGGTCCTGTTCATCGGGAGGGGTGTGGCGTACCGCAAAACAGGACTCCACGGGATACTGTTCATCTCCACCGTCGACCTCCTCCAGCCTCGACAGGCTACCGTCGACCTCCTCCAGCCTCCACGGGCTCGTGTTCATCCATCCTCCACCGCGCGCTACTCCACCGGCTACTGTTCAACCAACCCTCCACGGGCACCCCTCCACCGTCTACTATTCATCCAGCCCTCCACACCACGGGGTCCTGTTCAACCACCCCTCCACGGGCAACCCTCCACCGTCTACTGTTCATCCAGCCCTCCACCACACCACGGGGTCCTGTTCATCCAGAGGCAACGCCACCGCTCACTGTTCATCCAAACCCCCCGCAACGCTCACTATTCATCCTAGAGGCAGCATCGATCGGCTTCAGTTAGCAGCAGGAGCGAAGGAATCGCTCGATCGGGTTCAGTTAACAGCCATCGATCGATCGCTCGAGTTCCGTAACGCGTAGCCTGCAGTGCAATCGCTCGGGTTCAGTTAGAGCCCAACGCCTCGCTCGGGTTCATTTAGAGCCAACGCCTCGCACACACGCACGTACGTGTACGAGAGAAACGCGCATCGCTCGGCCCCCGACCTCCCACCGTAACCGGGAACTCGCTGAAATTTTCCTCGCCCTCGCTTCTACCACAGTTTTTTCCGTCATGGACGGCCCAAAGAATGTCATGCAGCTGCGCCTCCGGCCCACCCAGGACGAAAAGCCCATTTTCTCTCATGATTTTTTGTCATAGAAGTAGGAGCCCACCACATCTATGATGATACCGGGTTTTGTCACAATTATCGTCATAGAAGTGTCATATGTATGACAGAAAAAAAATTCGTTCGGCCCAAAATGTCATGGATGTGTCTTTTTTTGTAGTAGTTCAGCTTCGCGTGTGCCATCGGCACGAGGAGCAGAGGGGCCTGGGTTGAAGTCTAATCCCTGCGACTTCTTGTTCTTTGGCCGAGTTCTTGGCAAACTAAAAGTTGCGCTTGAACAGATTATCGTCACGACACCATAGCAGCGAGGATGGGTCGGCATCAGCAGGCTGTGGTCCACGGACGATGCAAGGGTAGAAACATTAATCAATGGCTTCAGCTCTGGACCTGGGAGGAAGATTTTTGTACAAGATGTCTCCCCAGGGTTGCTTGATGGCATTCTTTTCAGCATATTCCTGGGTCACGAACCTGTACTTGTACCATTGTTCTGCCCAATATCTTTGAATCCATTGGATTCGAGTTTTGCGCTGATTGTAATCCTCTTCTGGATCAGTCTTGTACAGCTCATAGAGACCTGGTGGCAAATCCCATGATGTCCCCCCACGGTGCTGTCCGCCTCCCTTCCTTGCGGACTTTTCTGTTGCCATGAAGTTCAGACTGAATGGCTTCAACACTGTCAGAGTCTTCCGTCTGCTGGTGAGACAAGAACTAGCTTCGGGAGAATTACTGTGATGCTGTAAGAATTCTGCAAATGAATGCAGACTATGAGAACCAAGGGATTCTCCCACGGACATGTACCTGTGATAGCATTAGAGATGCGAGGGAAGGGGAAGAGGTCATATGCATTCTCAGAAGATTTTGAAGATAAATCAGTTTAGAAGACATTGACCTCATAGCGCGAAGACATTCACTTATATGTTGAGAGTTGGTTCCAGATTTGTACGAATCCAAGAATAGGTACAAGTGAGGAATCTAACTACGTGTGAAGCATAAGTGAATATACTAGGCATATGATGAGATGCAGAACAGGATAGATCCAAATTTGTGGAGGCAGAAACTACTTTTGGTAGAAAGGATGAATCTATCGGATCAAAAAGACGGTAAAAAGAGAGTTTTAATTTACCACACGATGAACTACTAGAGGGAGTAGAAGCTGAGGCCGAGCAGTTCAATCTTCCGTGCCCTAACTTGACGACGGAGGACACCTACGGCGGCGACGGAGAAGACGATGTCCGCGGCCGGCGTGAGGATGCCGTCGGAGAGGTCGCGGCAGCTAAGCGCTTCGTCGCCGGCGTCGTCGAGAGCTAGCGGTGGCGCTAGGGTTTGTCGAGGTGGAGAGGTGGAAGAAGGATTTTTGACCGCGATGTGATGTGTATTTATAAGGAGAGGGACGGCACAGCGAAATTACGTAGGTTCCCCTGGCGGTTCACATCTGAGGAACACGTGGCGAACATGCAACACATTGGGAGTTGTTCCATGTTCCCACGCACGCCTGAACTGTCGGGTGGTCGTTTCGGCTTCTCCGGGTTTCAGACAATAGGATTGAGCATTTAAAACAGATTTAATGTTTGTCTCTGTATCTTCTGCTGACAAGGACGCGGAGAAGACATTCGACGGTTTCAATAGAATGCATATGATTTGGAGATAGATTGGAGAAGGAAGCATAGAGAGGTTAGGGTCCGATCACATTCACTTAGTTCAAAAGATTCAAACGAGAAGACATAGCTATAAGTGAATGTTGTAGAGGACAGAACACAAATATATGTATATATCTGATTGAGACTAAATCATCAAAGGGAAGATCATCATGAAGACAAATCAATGTTGAAGATAAATCAAATGCGAACACTTAGCAAATGTAACGCCAAGAGAAAACACTCCAAATAGAAGAATTTTGTGGTGGCGTTACCCACCGTATAGGAAGCATTAGACCCAGACACGGTGCACAATTATCGTGGCGCTCCGAACTCAAATTCCGCATTAATGTATTCACACTCAGAGTGTAAGTCTTCATTGATTGAAGACATACATTACTTCGTGTGTTGCACATCTACATCATCAACATGCATAAGTGTTAGGATGTGTGCTTGATCACAGGACATTCGAGGATTCCAAGATATTTAGTGTCGGTGTGGAACGACACCTATGGGATCACAAGAATCCCTACTATGGTTGCCGGGGCGCGGGGTTGCAAGAAGAGCAATGCTAGTAGAGAGCACAAGGATCGTTTACCCAGGTTCGGGCCGTGAGGATGCGTAAAACCCTAGTCCTGCTTTTGGTGGGTGTATTTCAGAGAGTTCTTGAGCTCTCGAACTAGCTGTGGTCAGTGCGTGGTTCGAAAGAGCCGAATCCTTCTCCAGTATGCCATGGGCCTCCTTTTCTAGTCGGAAGGGGCTGCTACAGTGGCACGCAGGAGGTGGAAAGGCATACAGTGCCCTGAGCTTATCGCTCGTATTACAGGACAAGACGCATTTAATGCGTAGCTTAGGTGTCCCCTTGCTTTATCGGGGACGGGGGCGAGGCCCATCCCGTCCCTCGCCGCTCCTCCTCGCTTTGACACGCGCCTTGGCCAGCGATGTGTGCGGTGCCATGTAGGCAGGCAGGCAGCTGAGGTGGCGCGGTGGTGGAGCCTTCACGAATATCTACATGCCACCATGCAGGCGCTCGATGAGTTGGCCTGGGGGCTGCATGTTGCCACGCAGGTGCCCGCCCAGCTGGTTGGGCTGGCAGCTGCATGTGAACGGCGGTGGAAGCTTGGTTGGCGTGGGCCTGGCGGTGGCCCTGCTGGCGTCCTCGGTGAGGGCCTTGCCGGGTGGCCCGGCACGGGTCTTGCCGTGGCGCGCTGTCGTCCCCGGCAAGGGCCTTGCCGGGGGTCTGGTGGCCTTCCTCGGCAAGGATCTTGCCGAGGATCGTCGTCTTCTAATCCTCATCTGATCTTGAATATGTCTTCACAAAGATCTGCATGCCACCACAGAGGTGCTTTCCCGAGCCCTGGCCCCACGTGGATGATGGCGTTGGGGACCGTGGGCTCAAGGGTGGCTCGCCCTGTTGGTGTGGGGCGAGCTGCCCCGGCAAGGGTCTTGCCGGGGCTACTAAGGTTGCCCCGGCAAGGGTCTTGCCGGGGAACCTGCTTCGTCCCTCTGCTCTTTGTGGTCTTGGCCTTGGCGTTGCTCTTATTATCTTGGGCTTTGGTCTTACCTTGGCTCTCCTCCCTGTTCTGCTTGGTGTGACCGTAGGCGCGGCTCTGACTGCCCGTGCACAGGAATAGGGGTACAAAAACGCACCCCTCTTTTTGTACACCGACAGGAGCCCCCGGGCCTGGGCCACACATACGCGCGACACGTTGTTGGGCCAGGCCCAAAACGGTGTGCAGGCAGGCGGGTGGTTTTTAACGCGGTATGACTTTTCGCGCGCGGTGCTTCCCATGACCCGCGCGCGCGGCGCGGCGTCGAGGGGTGTGCGTGACGTGGGCGGCATGCGTGGGACGGTTTCCGCACGCATGCGTCACATCGCAGTAAAGAGGCAGCTCGCGCCTTCCCCGTAAAAAGAGGGGGGCGTGGAGGCGCAGCTCATTTATTGAATGGGGCCGGGCCGCGGTCTTCAAGGCGTCCACTCCCCACGATCACGGGGTCCTTCATGCGCCTGGGGTGGCAAACGATGGAGGCGGGAAACTGGGCCGTCGCTGGTTGGGGCAGCGGGTCGGTCCTGATTCCCTGCGCCTCCGGTGGCTGGATTGGCCGAGCGGGCGGCCGAGCCCCGACCCCGCCCCTTTATAAAGAGGGGGAAGGGGGATGGCATCCCGCATTCTTCTGTCATCTATCTCCTCTTGCTTCTGCTTCTTCTTTTCACTCGCCATGGAGAAAGGGAACCCGGGTCCCTCGACGGTGGCGGCGAGGGTCGCCACTCGACAGCGCGTCCCTCCTCCTCCCGAGCCCGTGGTGGTGGAACCGGCCGCGAGGGGAAGGGGGAGTGGGCAAGGCTGGGGCAGAGGTCGTAGTGCTCGGGGAAGAGGAGGACGGGGCGGCGCACCGGCTTCGCCCCCGCCAATGGTGCCTTTCCCGATGGAAGGCCATGTCGGAGACCATCCCCGCGAGTTCTTCATCAGGCTGCGCCGGCCTCCGCGTCGCCGTCTCCGTCTTCCCGCCCCGTTTTCTCGGGAGATGGAGCGTGATCGGCCCCTATCCCTCAGATTGCACATGAGGGGTTGTGGGAATGGGGGCACGCGGGTCCACGTCGACTTCCCGGCTCCTCGGGTCATGTACCTCCGTCGTGGGTGGAACACGTTCGCTCGCATCCACAGCCTGACGTCGGGGCTCGTCCTCTACTTCAAATTAATGGAGGACAGCCTGCTCTCCGTCAAGGTCTTCGGGGAGTTCGGAACTCGCCTGAAGTGCTGCGTGGAGAGCTCCTCCGATGGAGATTCCGACGATGGAAACTCTTCCTCGAGCGACAGTGATGAGGAGGACAGCGGGGCAGATGACGGGGACGAGTCCGACTAGGCGTCGGATGCCCCGCGCCTGGGCGGGCGCTGCAGCAGCCGCATCTGCACCTGGCCGCTCCTCCGGCAGAGGTTTTCCGGGGGCGGGGCCAGCTCCTTGAACTTCTCGGGACCGTCTCCTTGGGCGGCTGGCATCGGGAGGCTGCAGAAGAGGAAGAGGGCGGGCGGCAAGGCCATCAACTCGGAGTACGCGGGCACCGACGCCTTCATCGCGTATTGCCAGTCCTGCCGCCTCGTCTTCTAGCTCCTTTCCCGGCACCGTCATCACCGGCCCACCCGTGGGCGGCCACCGAGGTGCTCTCTTGGTGCTTTCTGCTGCTCGTAGCTCACCTAGGCGCCCCTTTTGCCCTTTCGCCTCCTTGACCTGCCTCCTGAGGAGAGGGACAAGAAAGGGATTACGGGCATCTTATCTCTTTTTTAGTTTGTAAGCCTGTGGGCCTTCGTTAAATTTAGAACTTGTAATCCCCTTGCTCATGTTTTTCATTCCGTACGAACTGTACCTGTATGGGATGTTTTTAATGAAAAACGAATGCTTGCCGGTTTTTTCGTTCGTGGGTAAATCCCGCGACAAGGAGCGAATCCTTGTTATTGTTTAAGATAAACGTTTTTCGTCCGGCCCCCCACTCCACACGACCGTTCTCGCGCTCTTGGCGGAGGTAGGGATGAAGTGGGCTTTAGGCTCCTCGTTCTACCTCCTTGCCGCCGCGGCTACAACCAAATCCGGACCCAAGAAATAACCCTTAGGTATAGGAAAAAGGGGAGCATGTCAGCCTAGAGATAAAAACGAGGTTCCACATGCCCCAGTTCCGTTCCGAAATGCATGATAGAGGAAGAAAGACTTATCTGGATCTGCAGCCCTCGGCAACCTCATCTTGCTGCGGTTGGATCCTTATGCTTGCAGTCCCCGACAACTCTGGTTTGCCGGGGTCAGGACGCCGGTCCGTTTCCTTCTTCCCAAGTAGCTCAGCACAAGTACTCATGTGCCCTGCGAACCAAAGGAGGACAAAAAAGAAACAGATAGACGTGCACTCGACCTCTAGGCTAGGGGTTAGTCGCCGCTAAGCACTATCAACCCTAACCAAGGAAGAGACTCGACCTAGCATGCATGCTATGACTTAGCGCGCCAGTGCTTCATTTATTTATGCTCAGGGTCTGTGCCTGGCTTTGTACAAAGGGTCACATGCCTTGCCGGCAAAGCTTGTACAAAAGGTGGCTTGCAGGGAGGCCCGGCAAGCCGCGCCTTATGAGTAAAACTTGCGAAGATGCTCGATGTTCCAGGAGTTGCTCACTGGGAAGGCATCTTCGGTCTCCAGGCGGACTGCGCCGGGCCTGGTGACTCGTATTACCCGATAAGGGCCTTCCCACTTCGGCGTCAACTTGTTGGTATTCTTGGCCGACTGAACGCGCTGAAGAACAAGGTCACCTTCCTCAAAGCTTCGGGCATGAACCTTGTGGCTATGGTAGCGGCGCAAGGCTTGCTGGTAGCGCGCTGCTCTCATAGCCGCCCGAAGACGATCTTCGTCAAGGAGCGTCGCGTCATCTTGGTGCAACTGCTCTTGCTCAAGCTCATCATAAGAGAGCACTCGAGGTGACCCGTATATGAGTTCCGTGGGGAGAACTGCTTCTGCCCCGTAGACCAGGGCAAAAGGTGTCTGGCTGGTGGCTCGATTTGGCGTCGTCCTGATCGACCAAAGAACCGCCGGCAATTCATCAATCCAGCGCCTTCTGCTCTTGCGCAGCTTGTCAAAAGTTTTTTTCCTTAGGCCTCGCAACACTTCAGCATTTGCCCTCTCCGCTTGGCCATTGCTCCGTGGGTGTGCCACGGAAGCAAAACAGACCATGCGCCGAGGTCTTGAATGTATTGCATGATGGTGTGGCTCGTGAACTGCGTGCCGTTGTCGGTGATGACTCTGTTTGGCACACCAAAACGGAAGACCAGTCCCTTGAAAAACATGACAGCTGATTGAGCAGTCACCTTTCTCACTGCTTCCACCACCGGCCACTTTGTGAACTTGTCGATTGCAGTGTACAAGTACTCAAAGCCCCCGACAGCGTGGGGGAAAGGGCCCAGTATAGCGAGCCCGCAGACCGAGAATGGCCAGGAGAGAGGGATTGTTTGAAGGGCTTGAGCTGGTTGATGAATCTTCTTTGAATGGAACTGACACGCTTCACACTTGGTTACTAGTGTCGTCGCATCCTGGAGGGCGGTGGGCCAGAACAAACCTTGCTGGAACACTTTACCGACAAGGGCCCTCGACCCTATGTGGGAGCCACATATGCCTCTGTGTATCTCTGCCAACAGCTCCAGTCCTTTCTCCCGGGGGATGCACTTCAATTTCACACCGTTTGGCCTTCTCCTGTACAGGACGTCATCGACGAACTGGTATAGGGCGCACCGACGGGCTACTCTTTCCGCTTCTTCCTGTTCCTCAGGAAGCTCCCCTGTTTGGAGGAATTGGACGGTATGCTGCGCCCATTACGGAGCCTGGGGCTCGACGGCAAGGACCAAAGGCATTTCTTCTGCCATGGGAGCGGCTGTCTCTATGGCCAGGGCTTGACGCCCTGCCAGAGCCAGTTGCTCTTGGGCAGGCTCAGCGTCCGCGGCAACACCCTTGCCAGCAGCCCCAGGGGGCTTGGTAGGAAAGTACTTGCCGGGACCTGACTTCCTCCGCTTGTTCTGCCCCGTTGATGGCTCGACGGATGGTTGAGTTAACCGGAGCAAAAAGGTACCTGGTTCCACAGGTAGCTTGAATGCAGCACGTTTTGACAGGTAATCGGCGATGTCGTTCTCCACTCGGGGGATGTGCTCCGCTTGGATACCATCAAAGCGTTCCTCCAGCTTCCTCACCTCATGTACGTAAGCTTCCATCAATGGGCTCTGATAATCCTTGTTGACCTGTCTGACAACGAGCTACGAGTCACCCCTGATGATGAGCTTCTTAACCCCGAGGTCTGCCGCGATCCTGAGACCGGCAAGCAATCCCTCGTACTCAGCAGTGTTGTTGGTGGACATCTCCCTGGGGAAGTGCATCTGGATCACGTACTTGAGGTGCTCTCCGGTGGGTGCGACGAGCAGCACACCGGCACCGGCGCCTTGCAGCGAGAAAGTCCCATCAAAGTACATGATCCAGTCGCGGTCTGCTTCCTTGCCGGGGAGAGTGGTCTCCTGGATTTCTTCGTCAGGTGTCGAGGTCCATTCTGCAATGAACTCCGCCAAGACACTGTTCTAAATTGTCGAGGTACTTTCAAACTTCAAGTCGAAACTTGATATCTCCAAGGCCCATTCCACAATCCTTCCGGTTGCATCTGGGTTATGCAGTATCTGTTGCAATGGGAGGCGGGTGACGACAGTGATCTCGTGGGCTTGGAAGTAATGACGCAGCTTCCTTGAGGCCACAAGGAGGCCGAAGAGCAACTTTTGCACACCGGAATACCTCGATCTAGCTCCCTACAAGAGGGAGCTAACAAAGTAAACTGGGTGCTGCATCATCTTCTTCTTCGGCACCACCTCACTCGACTGCGCGGGCACTGCCTTGGTGGCATCAGACTGTGCCGGGGGCCGCACCTTGCCGGCATGAGGCCCTGCCGGGGGAATCTTTGGCTTGCCATCCGCTGGTTCTGCCACCGTCACTGCCTCCTCGTCGACCTCCCTCTGTGCCACAAGTGCGGCGCTGACCACTTGATTCGTCGCCGCCAGATATAGCAGAAATGGCTCTTGTGGTTTAGGCGCAACCAGTATTGGCGTGGAGGAAAGGTATTTCTTCAGATCCTGCAATTCTGCCTCGGCTTCTAGGGTCCACTCCATTGGGCCTGCCTTTTTCAAGATTTTGAAGAAGGGAAGGGCGCGCTCGGTGGACTTGGAGATGAATCGGTTCATGGCGACAACGCAGCCAGTGAGCCGACGCACATCTTTGATCCGCTTGGGCGCCTCAATCTGCTCAATAGCCTTGATCTTGTCTGGGTTTGCCTCGATCCCGTGCTGCCACACAAAGAAACCGAGAAGCTTGCCGGATGGAACGCCGAAGACACACTTCTCAGGGTTCAGCTTGAGGTTGATCTTGTGCAGGTTGGCAAATGTCTCTTCCAGATCTTGCACAAGAGTTGGCCCGTCCTTGGTTGTGACCACTATGTCATCCATGTATGCCTCCATATTTCTATGGAGCTGAGGTTCAAAACCAACTTGGACTGCTCTTGCAAACGTTGAGCCAGCACTCTTCAACCCGAAAGGCATCCGTAAAAAGCAATACGTACCACATGGGGTGATGAATGCTGTCTTCTCTTCATCCTCTCTTGTCATGAAGATCTGGTGGTAGCCTGAGTAGGCGTCGAGGAATGATAACAGATCACACCCGGCTGTGGAGTCAACAATCTAGTCGATGCGCGGCAACGGGAAGGGGTCCTTAGGACAAGCCTTATTGATATCTGTGTAATCAATACACAGCCTCCACTTCCCATTCGCCTTGCGCACCACTACCGGATTGGCCAACCACGTCGGGTGGAGCACTCCTCTCACCAAACCTGCCGCTTCCAACTTCCTAATCTCCTCTATGATGAACTCCTGCCTCTCCAGAGCCTGCTTTCTGACCTTCTGCTTGACGGGCCGCGCGTGGGGGCAGACAGCTAGGTGGTGCTCAATCACCTTCCTGGGAACACCGGGGATGTCGGATGCTTGCCACGCAAACACGTCGACATTCGCCCGCAGGAAGGTGACGAACGCGCCTTCCTATTTGCTATCGAGGGTGGAGCCTATGGTGAAGGCCCCTCCCGTGCCATCCTCCCTGACGGGCACCTTCTTGGTCTGCGGTGGCTCGGCTCTGGATCTCTTGCTCTTGTCGATAGAGCTCTCTGGCATGTCCTCGACGGTAGCACAACACTTTGAGGTGGTGCGCTTGCCGGAGTGGGTGCGAGAGGTCTTGCCGGGCTTCTTCTTCTCTCCCGGGCCTCCAGCGGCAGGAGCAGGTGCCTTGACGGCAGCTGCAGCAACTGCTTCCCGGTAGAGTTGGTTGGCGCAGATCAGCGCGTCCTTCTTGTCGGAGGGGACGAAGATGATGGTCAACGGCCCGGGCATCTTTAGCATGTTGTAGGCGTAGTGTGACGCTTCCATGAACTTGGCTAGTGCCGGGCGGCCGAGGATCCCGTTGTTGGGCAAGGGGATCTCGGCCACGTCGAAGACGATCCTCACTGTCCTGTAGTTCAACTCTCCTCCAAATGTCACGGGCAGCGTGACCTTCCCCTTCGGCTGGCTCCTCCCCGGACTGACCCCTTGAAATGTGCCCGTTTCCTCGAGGTCTCCATCAGGGATTTGCAACTTTTTGATCACGACAGGCGAGATCAGGTTCAGGTCGGCCCCGCCGTGAACCAACATCTTGTTCACCCTGAGGTTGCGTATCGTTGGTGAGACCAACAATGGCAAACACCCGACCGCGGCAGTGCGGTCAGGGTGGTCCTCGGCGTCAAAGATGAGGGGCATGCTGGACCACTTCAGCGGCTTCTGAGCGTCGAACGACGGCTCTGCTGTTGTAATCTCACACGCCCACTGCTTGAGCTGGCGGTGAGAGGTATGCAGCGAGGCGCCGCCATCGATGCACATGGCCTCCGTAGCCTTCTGGAACCCTTGCTCACCAGACTCGTCGTCCTCATCGTGATCATCGTCTTCTTGTTTCTTGTCGCGGCCCCAGGCGGGCCTCTCTTGCTGGTTGTCCTTGCCGGGGCGGCCTCCTTGGCCGCCACGCTTCTTGCCGAATCCCTCAGCACCGTCCTGGTCCTTCTCCTTGTCCCGCCTTTCGTACTTAGCCTTTTGCTTCTCAGCAAGCAGCTCGACTTGTCGGCAGTTCTGGAGGTCGTGGCCCTTGGTGCAGTGGATCTTGCAGTATTGCTTGCCGAAGCTTCCTGGCTTGTCGGTAGCCGTCAAGGCCCGGCAGGCGGCGCACCCGGCAATCTCCTTGCCGGGGGCGTCTGCCTTGACCTTCTTGCTGGCACTGGTATCGTCGGATCCCTCAATGGCAAGCACGGCCTTGCCTTTGCGTTTCCTGTTGCGACGCCGGCTCTTCTTCGTCAGGGTGGCGGCGTCTTCATCGGTAGATTCGGTTTCCGCGCCGGTGTCTTCGCCGGGGTACTTCCTTCCCTCTTCAGCCCCGGCGCACCTATCGGCCAGAACGTAGAGCTCGGCCACATCCTTAACTTTGGTCATTGCCAGCTCCTCGCGTATCTTGCAATTGCGCACGTTCTGGTGGAACGCGCTAATCACAGCGGCGGGATGAACGCCGGGGATGTTGTAATGCACCCGGCTGAATCTCTGGATGTACTTGCGCAGGGTCTCCCCTTCCTTCTGGGGAATGATATGCAGATCACTGGCCTGGCCATGAGCTTGGTGGCCTCCTGTGAAGGCGCCAACGAACTCATGGCACAGATCCGACCAAGAAGAAATGGAATCCACCGGCAAGTGCATCAACCAAGACATCACATTGGGCTTGAGCGCCAGCGGAGAATAGTTGGCAAGCACCTTGTCGTCGCGAGCCCCAGCAGCCTGCATCGCGATGGTGTAGATTCTGAGGAACTCGGATGGATGGGTCTTGCCAGTGTACTTCTCGCCGACGTCGGGCTTGAACGTGCGGTGGGACGGCCACTAGAACTGCCGCAGCTCACGGGTAAAGGCCGGGCAGCCCACCTCGTAAGGTAGGCCGCCGAAGCCCCCCGGTGCCGGGTGGTCCATAGCGGGTCCCGCCCGCTTGTCCGACTGGCAGCGCGTTTCGCGCCGGCGCTCGATGGTGGTTCCAGCGTCTTCGTGAGCTCGCTCCCGAAGGACCTGGCGCTGGTCGCGGAGGGTCCGCGGGTCGGACGACGCTATGTAGATGTTATCACAAGCGTCGTCGTGACGGGCAGACGCCCGCGGCGGCTAGCAAGGAGGAGGAGAGTGCACCGTGGCCACAGCTCCCCCGGTCCTCCCAGCGCCAGCTTGTGGTGGCTCGGTGGAGCGTTGACCCGAGGGCCCCGCCGGTCGCGGATTGTCTTTGTTTGCGACGGCGACGAGGCTCCGGATGGTGCCCCTCCACTCCTCGAGCTTCTCCGCAGGAGGAGGGAAGTCGAGGAGCAGCTGCGCGCGCGCCAAAGCTTCCGCTGGCGTGGGCGGCGGCGACAGCTGCGTGGATCGCAGCGCGCTTCGACTTCTAACTATGTTAGAAGGAGCTTCGTTACGACCCAGCGGCTGCATGCCATTTTCACCAGCGCTTCCGTGAGCGTGCTGAACCCCTTCATCTTGCGGATGGCGCACAGGGCTCTTCGCACGGCGGTGCCCAGGGTCACCAATGTGGTGACGCTGCTCGGCGCGCGCACCATGGGAAGAGCGCGCGGTGGTCGCCGATGTCTGTGTCTTGGAGGTCGCTGTGCCGCCCGGAGGTGGCACAACGACACCCCTAGAGGGCCCCGCGCCGCCTGCGGGGGGAGGGCGACTCCGTCTTTGGATCTGGCGACGTGCGGCCGGTCGTCTGGTGTGCGAACGACGCCGCTCTCCAGGCTCTGACTGCCTGGGCGATGCTTGTGCTCGCGGACCGCGGCACGGGTCCTGTCCGCGATCGGTCCACTACTCGTCCGCACCGGCACGGGCCGTTCGGCTCCCAACGAGCCGAACGCCATGGCCGTCTTCTTCTTAGGAGCCATGGCGATGAAGAACTTCTAGGCTAACTACTAGACCAGATTCTCACAATTGTGCCCCTCTACCTGGCGCGCCAAAGATGTCGGTGTGGAACGACACCGATGGGATCACAAGAATCCCTACTACGGTTGCCGGGGCGCGGGGTTGCAAGAAGAGCAGGGCTAGTAGACAGCACAACGATCGTTTACCCAGGTTTGGGCCGCGAGGATGCGTAAAACCCTAGTCCTGCTTTTGGTGGGTGTATTTCAGAGGGTTCCTGAGCTCTCGAACTAGCTGTGGTCAGTGTGTGGTTCGAAAGAGCCGAATCCTTCTCTAGTATGCCACGGGCCTCCTTTTATAGTCGGAAGGGGCTGCCACAGTGGCACGCAGGAGGTGGAAAGGCGTACAGTGCCCTGAGCTTATCGCTCGTATTACAGGACAAGACGCATTTAATGCGTAGATTAGGTGTCCCCTTGCTTTATCGGGGACGGGGGCGAGGCCTGTCCCATCCGTCGCCGCTCCTCCTCACTTCGACACGCGCCTTGGCCAGCGATGCGTGCGGTGCCATGTAGGCAGGCAGGCAGCTGAGGTGGCACGGTGGTGGAGCCTTCACGAAGATCTGCATGCCGCCACGCAGGCGCTCGATGAGTTGGCTTGCGGGCTACATGTTGCCACGCAGGTGCCCGCCCAGCTGGTTGGGCTGGCAGTTGCATGTGAACGGCGGTGGAAGCTTGGTTGGCGTGGGCCTGGCGGTGGCCCTGCTAGCGTCCTCGGTGAGGGCCTTGCCGGGTGGCCCGGCAAGGATCTTGTCGTGTGGCCCGACATGGGTCTTGCCGTGGCGCGCTGTCGTCCCCGGCAAGGGCCTTGCCGGGGGTCTCGTGGCCTTCCTCGGCAAGGATCTTGTCGTGGATCGTCGTCTTCTAATCCTCATCTGATCTTGAATATGTCTTCACAAACATCTGCATGCCACCACAGAGGTGCCTTCCCGAGCCCTGGCCCCATGTGGATGATGGCGTTGGGGACCGTGGGATCAAGGGTGGCTCGCTTTGTTGGTGTGGGGCGAGCTGCCCCGGCAAGGGTCTTGCCGGGGCTGCTGAGGTTGCCCCGGCAAGGGTCTTGCCGGGGGAACCTGCTTCGTCCCTCTGCTCTTTGTGGTCTTGGCCTTGGCGTTGCTCTTATTATCTTGGGCTCTGGTCTTACCTTGGCTCTCCTCCCTGTTCTGCTTGGTGTGATCATAGGCGCGGCTCTGACTCCCCGTGCACAGGTATAGGGGTACAAAAACGCACCCCTCTTTTTGTACACCAACATTCAGCTCACACCGCAACTGCAAAACCTTTTCTCATCCAAGGGCTTTGTGAAGATATCTGCCAATTGCTCTTCAGTGTTGACGTGTATGATATCAATATGTTCCTTCATGACATGATCTCTGAGAAAGTGATGACGAATTTCAATGTGCTTTGTCTTCGAGTGCTGAACTGGGTTGTTGGCAATCTTGATGGCGCTTTCATTGTCGTAGTAGAGTGGTACTTGTTTCAGATGGATGCCATAGTCCTTGAGAGTTTGCTTCATCCATAGAAGCTGAGCGCAGCTAGATCCAGCAGCAATGTATTCAGATTCAGTAGTGGAGAGTGATACGCAGTTCTGCTTCTTTGAAGACCAACAGACAAGTGATCGTCCCAGAAAGTGACATGTGTCTGATGTAGACTTGCGATCCACCTTGTCACCAGCATAATCAGCATCCTAGAATCCAACTAGATCAAACTCTGAGCCCTTTGGATACCATAATCCTAGTGTTGGGGTGTAAGCCAAATATCAAAGAATTCGCTTCACAGCTAAGTGATGTGATTCCTTTGGAGCCGCTTGGAATCGAGCACACATGCAAACACTAAGCATAATATCTGGCCTAGATGCACATAAATAAAGTAACGAACCAATCATGGAGCGGTATACCTTTTGATCGAACTCTTTACCATTAGCGTCGGGGCCCAGATGACTCTTGGTTGGCATT
This sequence comes from Triticum aestivum, assembly GCF_018294505.1. Classification (NCBI taxonomy): domain Eukaryota; kingdom Viridiplantae; phylum Streptophyta; class Magnoliopsida; order Poales; family Poaceae; genus Triticum; species Triticum aestivum. The sequence continues at coordinate 513,719,244 of NC_057805.1, read as the reverse complement.
GGCGTCGTGTAACCTTTGCAGTCTTGCATTCCAAACTTCTTCAGGCAGTCTTTGAGGTATTTCTCTTGAGATATGAAGATGCCATTGCTTTGCTGACGAATTTGAAGACCAAGGAAGAACTTCAGCTCACCCATCATGGACATCTGATATTGCTCTTGCATCATGTGTCCAAATTCATCACTGTATTTCTGCTTGGTGCAGCCGAAGATAATGTCATCCACGTATATTTGGCACACAAACAGTTCACCATCATATGTCTTCGTGAAGAGTGTGGGATCCAGGAACTAGGTTTGAAGCCTTTGCTCTTCAGGAAGTCTTTGAGTGTGTCATACCAAGCGCGAGGGGCTTGTTTGAGGCCATACAGTGCCTTGTTAAGCTTGTATACCATTTCAGGATGTTTTGGATCTTCAAAGCCAGGAGGTTGTGCAACATACACTTCTTCAATCTTGCCGTTGAGAAATGCACTCTTTACATCCATTTGATACAGAAGGATGTTGTGATGATTTGCATAGGCTAGATGTATGCGAATGGCTTCCAGCCTTGCCACAGGAGAAAATGTTTCATCGAAGTCAATCCCTTCAACTTGAGTGTATACTTGAGCAACAAGACGGGCCTTGTTTCTGACGACTTGTCCATGCTCATCTTGCTTGTTGCGATATATCCATTTTGTGCCTATTATGTTGTGCTTGTGAGGGTCAGGACGCTTGACAAGTTCCCAGACATTGTTCAGCTTGAACTGTTGAAGCTCTTCTTGCATAGCTCGAATCCATTCAGGTTCCATGAAGGCTTCAGCAACTTTCTTGGGTTGAGATATTGAGACAAATGCAAAGTGCCCACAGAAATTTGCTAGCTGTGTTGCTCTTGAACGAGGGAGTGGACCAGGCGCATTGATGCTATCAATTATCTTCTCAATCTGTACTTCATTTGCAACATGAGGATGAACTAGACGATGATTTTGTTCTTGCTGATCATTGCATCGTCAGGAGGATTCTCTTCAGGTTGATTAGGTGCAGAAATGATAAGTTCCTCTTCAGGTTGTGCTTCATCTAGTATGATTTCTCCAATTCTCATAAGCTTGATGGATTCACTAGGTGGAACTTCATCTAGCACATTTGGCAGGTGCTCTCTTTGCGAGCCGTTAGTCTCATCAAACCGCACATCCACAGTTTCAACCACTTTATAGTGAAAGAGGTTGAAGACTCTATAGGAGTGCGAATCCTTTCCGTAACCAAGCATAAAACCTTCATGTGCTTTCGGTGCAAATTTTGAAGTGTGATGTGGATCTTTGATCCAGCACCTAGCTAGCACCAAATACTCTGAAGTAACTGACATTTCGCTTCTTACCAGTGAGGAGTTCATAGGATGTCTTCTTCAGAAGCTTGTGAAGATAAACACGGTTGATGACGTGACATGCAGTATCAATGTCTTCAGGCCAGAACTTTCTTGGAGTCTTGATTCATCAAGCATCGTCCGAGCCATCTCAATGAGTGTTCTGTTCTTCCGCTCCACAATGCCATTCTGCTGAGGTGTGTATGGACCTGATGTCACGACCGGTTTTCCAATAAAAATATTTATTGAGAAATCGATCCCTTTTACGGACCAGTAGAGAAGAATTTCTTCTTACTGGTAGACAAAATCTTGATCACAGAAGAAAAATACCAGGAGTACTAAATATAATACAAGGTTGAGCGGATACTGCTCAACAATTTATTACAAGCACGCCAATACTACATAAAGGCGGATAGGGTGGCATAACTACTAACTCACGATAAAAGCGGTGGTGGATATATCACAGTGAAGTGGGTGACATGACTCCTGAAAGTAACAGCTCTTCGAGCGTCGGAGTGAGGCTCGGGGATACTTATTGTGGGTGGCGGAAGCGTATATAATACAAGTGACCAATATCCAGGATCGCACGGGACTGACTGGGACTCCTCTAGGCGTCGGACTCGCTATCAAACTCTTCATCCAAAATTTAGAGACAAATTGAGTGCCTTGGTCGGATATTATAGTCTTTGGGACTCCATGCAAACAAACTATACGAGAGAGATAAAGCTTGGCTAGCCTTTGAGTGGAGTAGGTTGTCTTCACGGGAATGAAATGGGCTACCTTGGTTAGCCTATCTGTGATGACTCATATGGCGTCATTTCCGCGTTGTGATCGAGGTAGTCCGACGATGAAGTCCATTCCAATTTCATCCCATTTCCACTCAGGTATCCGGTTTGGTTGTAGCAGTCCTGCTGGCTTTTGATGCTCGGCTTTAATGCGCTGACATGAATCGCAACAAGCAATAAATGCGGCTATATCCCTTTTCATACCGTGCCACCAAAATCTTTCCTGAATGTCTTTGTACATTTTGGTTCCTCCGGGGTGGATCGAGTATGGGGCGGTGTGGCTTTCGGTTAGGATTAGTTGCTTGAGTTCCTCAATGTTTGGTACGCAAAGTCTGTCCCCGTACCATAATATTCCTTCATTGTCTGTGACGAACTCTGAAGCCTTGCCAAGGTTCATTTTTCTCTTTATACCTTCGATGCTGGGGTGCCCATGCTGAGCCTTCTTAATTTGTTCCATAAGGATGGGATGTATTTCCAGGTTTGATATGGTGCCCTCAGAGACTAACACCATGTTGAGTCTAGCGAACTCCTCCTGAAACTCAGGCCTCAAGTTTTGTGGACTGTCGTTGCCCGGGCTGGGGTTCTGACTAAGAGCATCTGCCACTACATTTGCTTTCCCTGGATGGTAGTGAATGCCGACATCATAGTCCTTGACCAATTCCAACCAGCGTCGTTGTCGTAAATTTAGCTCTGGTTGTGTGAAAATATATTTAAGGCTCTTATGGTCCGTATATATTTCACATCGATTTCCCAGTAGAAAGTGCCTCCACTCCTTGAGTGCATGGATGACTGCTGCTAGCTCCAAGTCATGAGTTGGATAATTTTCCTCATGCTTCCGTAGTTGCCGGGAAGCATACGCGCCAACTTTGCCATCCTGCATCAATACGCATCCGAGGCCCTTTCGGGATGCGTCACAATACACTTCAAATCTCTTGTGTATGTCTGGCACGGTCAAAACTGGTGCTGTTGCTAGTTTCTTCTTGAGTTCTTGGAAGCTTTTCTCGCACGCTTCCGTCCATACAAACTTCTTGTCTTTCTTGAGCAACTGGGTCATTGGTTTTTCCATAGTGGAGAATCCTTCAATAAATCTCCGGTAATATCCAGCCATTCCTAGGAAACTCCGTACATCAGTTACGTTGGCTGGTGGTTTCCAGTCAAGTATGGCTTTGACTTTTTCAGGGTCTACGGCCACGCCTTCTTGGGTTAATATATGGCCCAGAAAACCAACTTGCCTTAGCCAAAATTCACACTTGCTAAATTTGGCGTACAATTGATGTTTCCTTAATTCTCCCAAAACAATTCTGAGATGCTCAGCATGTTCTTCTGGCGTCCTTGAATATACCAGAATATCGTCAATGAACACCACAACAAATTTTTCCATGAATTTCATAAACACTTTGTTCATGAGATGGACGAAATATGCAGGGGCGTTTGTCAGTCCAAACGGCATTACTGTGTACTCATATAATCCGTATCTGGAGGTGAATGCTGTCTTAGGGATATCTTCTGTCCGTACTTTCAATTGATGATATCCCGATCTCAAATCAATTTTCGAGAACACCTTGGCTTGCGCGAGCTGGTCAAACAAATCATTTATCCGTGGCATCGGATATTTGTTTTTGATGCTGACCATATTGAGAGCTCGATAGTCTATACACAATCTCAGTGTCCCATCCTTTTTCTTGGCGAATAATACTGGCGAACCCCAAGGTGAGGAGCTGGCTCGAATAAATCCCTTGTCTAGTAACTCCTTTATTTGCTTCTTCAATTCTACCAACTCTGAGGGTGCCATTCTATAAGGTTTCTTATAGATGGGAGTGGTGCCAGGTGCCAGTTCAATGCTGAACTCTATCTCTCGGTCTGGTGGCATGCCTGGTAGTTCTTCAGGGAATACGTCGGGAAACTCGCACACCACTGGCACTTTTCTCAATTCTGAAATGTCCACTTTGTTCAGCTTTGGTTGCCGGGACCGTGGTCTCTCTTGAGCTGTAACCTTTATTGTCTTGCCGTGATGATGCGTGAGAATCACAGTCCGATTGAAACAATCAATAAATCCCTTGTTGGTGGTCAACCAGTCCATCCCTAGGATGACATCTAGTCCTTTATTTTCCAACACGATGAGATTAGCTTGAAACTTTAGCCCTTCGAACTCAATGATCACACCTTGGCAGTAACTCTGAGCGATCTGCTTATTCCCGGGGAACTTGATGATCATAGATTTTTCCAAAGGGAGTATCGGAAAACCATGTTGTAAAACAAAACTCTTCGAAATGAACGAGTGAGAAGCTCCAGAATCAAACAAAACCGTGGCAGGTACTGTGTTGACAGGGATTGTACCGAGCACGATGTCTGGGGCATTCTGGGCTTCTTCCCTGGTCACATGGTTCAGGTGACCCTTCCTGTGATTGTTGCTGGGATTGAAATTGTTGCGCTTGGGGGCTGGATTATTCCCACCATTGTTCGGCTTGGGGGCCGAGTTCCTTGGCTTTGGGCACTGTTTGGCATAGTGCCCTTCTTCACCACAAGCATAGCGAGTGACCCCTGGACGGTATGTGAAGTCCTTGTCCCTCGAATGAAACTGTCTGCTTGGCCTTAGATCAGTAGTCGTGGATTTTCTTGCTTCAATCCTCTGCACATCAGTCTTGCTTCGGTTGTTGCGAGCAAGAGTCGTCTTGTCCCTCTTTCGCTTACGAATATCTTCCAGACTGCGGCGCTCATTCTCCAAAGTAATGGCCTTGTCAACCAGCATTTTGAAATCCGGGAAAGTGTGTACGACCAGTTGGCATCTTAATGCTGGCGCCAGGCCATCCAAAAATTTCTCCATCCTCTTGTTCTCAGTCATATGCTCATCGTAGGCATAACGAGATAGCTAGGTAAACTGACCGTTGTATTCGGTCACTGACATGCCTCTTTGCTTGAGGTCATCAAATTCTCTTTTCTTGATTTTTATTATGCTCCTGGGGATGTGTGCCCCACGAAAGCCTTCCTTAAACTCTTCCCAGGTGATGTTGTGTTCACTGGGATGCATGTGTAGGAAGTTTTCCCACCATGCTGCAGCTGCTCCAGTGAGGTAGTGAGGTGCATAGAGCACCTTCGCATGGTCAGAGCATTGAGCAATAATAAACTTTCTTTCGATGTCACGAAGCCAATCATCGGCTTCCAGTGGCCTATCAGTGTGAGCAAACGTTGTAGGGCGTGTCTTCTGCAGTTCAGACAACTTGGAGTGTGGTTGGTATGGCTCCCGGTGATTTCCCATATTGATGACGTGATTCATCATTTCTTGGTGTTGCTGCTGGCTTTGTTTGAAAAGGCGGCATACTTGAGATAAGGCTGCCTCACTGTCCTGTTGACTAGACTGTCCCTGAGTGAAGTTGTTGCTGGTCTGTGTTCCATATACTTCTTCTGGCTGATTGGGCATGGAACGAGTCCACGGACGAGACATTTTCCACTCTGGGGTATTATTTTGCAAAACTCGTGAGAAGAACTGTGTGGCACAAGGAAAATCTTGCAAAGACAAATATTTTAAAAGACCTCAAGATTTTTCAAGAAAACATTTGACTGCGCACGGAAAAGGATTGCTTAGCACATATCTTACACGTGAAACGCAAACACACGATACAGCACTCAGGATTTGCGTACACATTCCTGACATATTATTAAGGCTAGCACACCCCTCCGGGATTCTACATGAAGCGCACACCAAATACTACAAACTAACGTACACACAAAACATAACATACATGCAGACACACGCGCGGCTACTCGGCGCACTCAGTCGGAGATGGTGAAGATTTCCTTCCCCCTGCCCAGGGTAAGACCCAGCGGTGCAGGAGACTCAACCTCCACCTCCTCCCTAGTAGGCTCTAGGCGCGTGGCACTGCGCTGAGGTGATGGCACGGGTGCGACAGGCGGCCGTGCGGGTGCGGCAGGCGGTGCAGCTCTGACTGGAGTAGGGGCGATGACTCGGTCGAACTCCTCAGTGGTAGGCAGACGGCGAGCAGTGGCCAAAATGGCCGGTGAATAAGATGCTGAGGACGAGACGAAAGTCACTGGCGGTGCCGTGTGAGAAGCTCCTTCCTGCTGGCAGGACCGCCCCGAACTAAGTCCATGCAGGCAGCCACAAGATCGTCCACGAGGTTGTCGAAAGATTCCTCCCGAGCTTTGAGATACTCCACAATCATCTCGATGGCTTCATCTCGCTCTCCCCTATGGCAGGCGAATGCATAGTGACAAGTATATGGCACATGGCATGGGAGGTAGCGGTAGCGACGAGTCTTCATCATAGGAAGGATATCCCGAAGGCGAGCTATCGCCTCACGGGCGGCCATCTACATGGCATGCCTCTCCGTAGGCATGGTCCTCCCTTGAATTGCACCACGGCCTGGTGCATAGACACGTCGTCGCTGAGCTTGTGCTGATAGAGCGTGAACTCCGGACGAGTCGCTGGCTCGATCGCGAGCTTGGTGATGGAGACGAGGAGTTTGACAAACCCCTCGGGCACATTAGTGAACACCCGAGTCTCGCAGTCGTTGCCAGCCATCTACAAAAGTAGGCAAAAATTCTGAGTAGTCAAATCATAAATTTATGATGACCAACAGAAAATAGCTACATTTGCAAAATGCTGAAAAAGCAGCAAAGACGCTAATAACAGATTAGCGATCGCACCTAGTGGCTTCCTACAGTCAACCTGGCTCTGATACCAAGCTCGTCACGACCGATTTTCCAATAAAAATATTTATTGAGAAATCGATCCCTTTTACGGACCAGTAGAGAAGAATTTCTTCTTACTGGTAGACAAAATCTTGATCATAGAAGAAAAATACCAGGAGTACTAAATATAATACAAGGTTGAGCAGAGACTGCTCAACAATTTATTACAAGCACGCCAATACTACATAAAGGCGGATAGGGTGGCATAACTACTAACTCACGATAAAAGCGGTGGTGGATATATCACAGTGAAGTGGGTGACATGACTCCTGAAACTAACAGCTCTTCGAGCGTCGGAGTGAGGCTCGGGGATACTTATTGTGGGTGGCGGAAGCGTATATAATACAAGTGACATATATCCAGGATCGCACGGGACTGACTAGGACTCCTCTAGGCCTCGGACTCGCTATCAAACTCTTCATCCAAGAGACCGCCTTCGTCAACATCTGGCCAAATCAACAAGCCAAGTGAGTACTATGAAAGTACTCGCAAGACAGTTCGGACATAAGATATAACAAATGTAAACATGATGCATATGAACAGATTAATAGAGCGCACTCAAACAACGGGATAATAATGCATGGGAAAATAAAAGGGAAGTCGGGCGGTAGTCCTCCCGAAATCCCAAAGTAAAACCGAGGGCCAGACGAGTGTCTGAATGACTCCTCGAAAGGATACAAATGAAATAACAATGCCGCAGTCGGGCGTCAGGGCGACACCACATAAAGGGCTTATAATGGAAAATAAATGACAGTGCGTGCCACAGTCGGACGTCTGAAGCGACATCACATAAATGGCTTATATTGAAAGTAAAAGACAAGAGTGCCACAGTCGGACGTCTGAGCGACATCACATAAAGGGCTTATATTGAAAGTAAATGACAAGGGTGCCATAGTCGGACGTCTGGGCGACATCACATAAAGGGCTTATATCAAAAGTAAATAACAAGAGTGCCACAGTCGGACGTCTGAGCGACATCACATAAAGGGCTTATATCAAAAGTAAATAACAAGAGTGCCACAGTCGGACGTCTGAGCGACATCACATAAAGGGCTTGTATTACACAACTTAATATTTCAGCAGCTCATGAATTTAATTCATTACACGGGAAAATTCACGTATGAGATAAAAATAAAGGTTAGTCCATCCACAGGAATAACAATGCAAACGGGTGTACCACTTAAGCTTGTTCACCGAGGATTTACCACGAGGATTGACATAGATATGGATATACTGGCCATGGTCCTTGATCATGGACACGATGACTCGGAAGGGATTTGACTCTGCAGACTTTGTACTTTAACCACAGCCAACGGATTTCAGTAGTCACAAGGACTAGTTCCGTTTACGGTGTTTTAGGAGAAACACATCTAACCAGTACACACCCATTCAACATTCCGATGCCAGGAATCACCCTCGGCAACGTTCAAGAAAAACCTTGAGACGGGGAGGCTACAACCTCGCGTAGCATGGGATCAAATTTATATACGCGCGCTCTAAGGGGTGCCCCCCTCTCGGTCCCAACCGGAAACACCCATGCCCCCTGACCGGATGACTGGCTTTAATACAGGGCCATGGAACCCTCATCCCGGCCCCTCTATTTGGTGTGTACACAGAAAGAGGTTATCAACTTACTAAACCGTACTCTTTGCAGAAAACATGTGGCAGCACGAAAGGGAAAGAACGGTAACGTGGCTCAGTCCACGTTAACGTCGGAGTTTATCGGATGACGTAAGACTGGCATGCTACAACAATACCATCTTACTACCTTTCATGTCACCACATGATCAGGTCATCTCTCATCAGAGATCACGATAACTTCGAAACACACGGTCAGTTGCCTTACAAGCAACGAGATACTCACCGATGCTCATATGCCATGCATAAACCACTCAAGCAAACATGCCAAACACCTATCATATCAAAGGTTCGAACATGCTTGCCTGGTTCGGAGAAGTCAGAGTCTAGCTCAGCGAAGTTCGCGGCTCCGTCACCTCTTCCGGAACCTACGGTATAGCGAAAACGTATACTAACGTGAAAATGATCGCGTGCATAAAAATTTCTCCAAAAATTTTCCAAATAAATACTATAAAAAACTAGACAAAAATACAAGACTGTCAGAAAAAGAATCAATCAAAAATCATCTTTTATTAAAAAGTTATAAGAGTTTTAGTCCAGGGACTGATCTGTGATGAAACAGAAAAGAACCAGGGACTTAACTGAGAAAACAGAAAACGGTTCGGAAAGAAATGCGCCAGCCCACAGAGAAAACGTATTTGCCCGAAGGCGCCAACAGAAAACGGTTCGAGGGGGAAAAGAAGAGAGGCTGACGGGGGGGTCCACACGTCAGGTTCAAAAACGGCCAACGGAGCTCGCCAGCGCCCGAAGGCTGCGGCGGTCGCCGGCGTCGAACCGCTGCGAGACAGGGAGATCGGAGGGTACCAAGAGGTTCAGTGTGTTCTTCCGCGTCGGTGGGTGGTGGACTTGGTCGTCGGAGAGCACCACGTCGACGGCGACACTTTCTCCGGCGGACGGTGGTTCGGGCGATGGTGGAGAACTCCGGTGGGCGCTGCAAACTCCAAATTGAAGCACGGGTCAGGAGAGTGGATGCATTAGAAAGCTATTGGTGAGAGATGAGGGGGTAGGGGTGCACGCACGGGAGCGAATCGAGCTGGGTCCCGTGGCGGGTCGAGGTGGCCGGAGTTGGGGAAGAAGGCTCCCTCGGGGCTCTTCCAGTGGCTTGGCGTGGTCTGGTGGAGTGCATAGGTGGTGTGGGTTCGAGTTCGAGCTCGGGGCCTCTATTTATAGGCGATCCGAGGGGGTGGCCGTGAACGGGGTAGCTCCGGCGAGCGATTACGGTGAGGCAGTGGTTGGGCAGGGAGCTTAAGTGGCCAGGCATCATCAGGGAGGTTCACTGGTGTCGTTCCCCCGCTAAACTTCGGTCGGGCTTGGCGTAATGCGTCGATCCCCGACGGGGCGGCCGTACGGGCACGGCAGCGGCAGAGAGCGCGCTCCGCGCCTAGCGGTTCACGACGAAGGATGGCAGTGCGCACGGGCGAGTGGGTGGCCACGCGGCGGTCTCCGGTGGCTTGGGCGGCGCTGGACGGCGCCGTCCACGCTGCGCCTCTCTCTGGCAGCCGCAAAGCCGCCGCTGTCGTCGCTCACGGGGAGGCGCACCTCCGCCTGCTCGTCGCCGACGCCAGCTAGCCTCCAGACGAACATGCGGCGCAGGGATAAGAAGGAGGGGACAGGGAGCAAGGCGCCACCGCGGCACTGGCGAGATCGACACCGGGTTCTAAAGAAAACGACAGCAACTCTGAAACTGTTACTCTGATAACTGAACTTTGACAGAAACAGTGTCCATCAGGTGTTCGACGAAATGATTTGGCATGAAGAAAATATTTTCTGGAGCTGGGACTTGGTGAGGTGACCACTCAATGCACCCAGAGGCTGTCTGAATTTTCTCAGATTTTTGGGAGGAGAATTCAAATGAATTTCATCAAATTTGGCAAATAAGGTCCAAACTTGCAGCAAGAACAATTTGAAATATTTGAACTGGAGACCAGTGGATCTTCATGGATCTTGGTTGAGGGCTCTAAGGACTAGCTAGGGAAATTGGTTTGGAGGCAAAACTCAAAGCAGAGAGGGTAGCTCCTTTGTAAATCTCCAAGAGCTAGAATAGAGGGCAGAAAAGTATTTTGATAAGAATTAAATGGAAGAAAAATTTATGGGGAGGTTCAAACTGCTGGATTTGAAATATATCATGATCCAAAGATGGGGAAAGGCTTATGGGAGGGGTTTTCCACTTGGGTCATGGCAAGAGGGATTTTTGAAAGGGGAAAAGATCACCCCAAATGCCATAGGGCTATTTAAAAGATTTTCAGAAATATTTTTTTTTCCAAATGAAAAACCCTTGAGCCAAAATGAGATGAAAAACCTCCAAGACCAATAATCAAGTCTTGGGTGAATCCAAACAAAATATTTGTCACAAAAGAAATTTTTTGAGAGGGAAAGTTCCTTAGAATAAAATTCAAATAACAACCCTCAAATCAAATAAAAGATTTTGATAAAACCAAAAATAAAATTTTGGGTGTCACAACACCTACCCCCTTAGGAAAAATCTCGTCCTCGAGATTTCTGCTGATCCTCAAATAGATATGGGTACTCTGCCTGAAGAAAATCTTCTCTTTTCCATGTAGCTTCATCCTCGGTGTGATTGCTCCACTGGACCTTGAAGAATTTTATCGTTTTCTGACGGGTCCTCCTTTCAGACTCTTCCAATATCTTTACTGGCCGCTCTCTGTAGGTGAGGTCTGGTTGCACATCAATGCTCTCATGAGATACATGCTTCTCCGGGTTGTTCACACATTTCCTCAACTGTGAGACGTGGAACACGTTGTGGACGTCTGACAGTTCCTTGGGTAGGTCTAGCTGGTAGGCTACTGTGCCTCTTCGTGCAACTATACAGAAGGGTCCAATAAATCTCGGGGCTAGCTTCCAGTTAATTTTGAACCGTTGCAGGCCCTTCATAGGAGACACTCGTAGGTATACGAAATCACCGGGTTCAAAGCTGACTTCACGATGTTTTTGATCGTAATAGCTCTTTTGTCGGCTTTGAGCTGTCTTGAGTCTGTCCCTGATCTGTTTAACTTTCTCCTCGCCTTCCTTGAGCATGTCTGGGCCGAAGATACGACTGTCACCTGTTTCTGACCAATTTAGTGGGGTACGACATCTCCGTCCGTACAGTGCTTCAAAAGGTGCCATTTGCAGACTGGCTTGGTAACTGTTGTTGTAAGCAAACTCGGCATACGGCAGACTTTCTTCCAAAATGGATCCATAGGTGAGCACACAGGCTCTCAGCATGTCCTCTAGGACTTGGTTTACGCGTTCCGTTTGTCCATCCGTCTGAGGGTGGTACGCTGTACTGAAAGCTAGTTGCGTGCCCAGAGCTTGTTGTAGGTGATCCCAAAATTTAGAGACAAATTGAGTGCCTCGGTCGGATATTATAGTCTTTGGGACTCCATGCAAACAAACTATACGAGAGAGATAAAGCTTGGCTAGCCTTTGAGTGGAGTAGGTTGTCTTCACGGGAATGAAATGGGCTACCTTGGTTAGCCTATCTGTGATGACCCATATGGCGTCATTTCCGCGTTGTGATCGAGGTAGTCCCACGATGAAGTCCATTCCAATTTCATCCCATTTCCACTCAGGTATCTGGTTTGGTTGTAGCAGTCCTGCTGGCTTTTGATGCTCGGCTTTAATGCGCTGACATGAATCGCAACAAGCAATAAATGCGGCTATATCCCTTTTCATACCGTGCCACCAAAATCTTTCCTGAATGTCTTTGTACATTTTGGTTCCTCCGGGGTGGATCGAGTATGGGGCGGTGAGGCTTTCGGTTAGGATTAGTTGCTTGAGTTCCTCAATGTTTGGTACGCAAAGTCTGTCCCCGTACCATAATATTCCTTCATTGTCTGTGACGAACTCTGAAGCCTTGCCAAGGTTCATTTTTCTCTTTATACCTTCGATGCTGGGGTGCCCATGCTGAGCCTTCTTAATTTGTTCCATAAGGATGGGATGTATTTCCAGGTTTGATATGGTGCCCTCAGAGACTAACACCATGTTGAGTCTAGCGAACTCCTCCTGAAACTCAGGCCTCAAGTTTTGTGGACTGTCGTTGCCCGGGCTGGGGTTCTGACTAAGAGCATCTGCCACTACATTTGCTTTCCCTGGATGGTAGTGAATGCCGACATCATAGTCCTTGACCAATTCCAACCAGCGTCGTTGTCGTAAATTTAGCTCTGGTTGTGTGAAAATATATTTAAGGCTCTTATGGTCCGTATATATTTCACATCGATTTCCCAGTAGAAAGTGCCTCCACTCCTTGAGTGCATGGATGACTGCTGCTAGCTCCAAGTCATGAGTTGGATAATTTTCCTCATGCTTCCGTAGTTGCCGGGAAGCATACGCACCAACTTTGCCATCCTGCATCAATACGCATCCGAGGCCCTTCCGGGATGCGTCACAATACACTTCAAATCTCTTGTGTATGTCTGGCACGGTCAAAACTGGTGCTATTGCTAGTTTCTTCTTGAGTTCTTGGAAACTTTTCTCGCATGCTTCCGTCCATACAAACTTCTTGTCTTTCTTGAGCAACTGGGTCATTGGTTTTGCCACAGTGGAGAATCCTTCAATAAATCTCCGGTAATATCCAGCCATTCCTAGGAAACTCCGTACATCAGTTACGTTGGCTGGTGGTTTCCAGTCAAGTATGGCTTTGACTTTTTCAGGGTCTACGGCCACGCCTTCTTGGGTTAATATATGGCCCAGAAAACCAACTTGCCTTAGCCAAAATTCACACTTGCTAAATTTGGCGTACAATTGATGTTTCCTTAATTCTCCCAAAACAATTCTGAGATGCTCAGCATGTTCTTCTGGCGTCCTTGAATATACCAGAATATCGTCAATGAACACCACAACAAATTTGTCCATGAATTTCATAAACACTTTGTTCATGAGATGGAAGAAATATGCAGGGGCGTTTGTCAGTCCGAACGACATTACTGTGAACTCATATAATCCGTATCTGGAGGTGAATGCTGTCTTAGGGATATCTTCTGTCCGTACTTTCAATTGATGATATCACGATCTCAAATCAATTTTCGAGAACACCTTGGCTTGCGCGAGCTGGTCAAACAAATCATTTATCCGTGGCATCGGATATTTGTTTTTGATGGTGACCATATTGAGAGCTCGATAGTCTATACACAATCTCAGTGTCCCATCCTTTTTCTTGGCGAATAATACTGGCGAACCCCAAGGTGAGGAGCTGGCTCGAATAAATCCCTTGTCTAGTAACTCCTTTATTTGCTTCTTCAATTCTACCAACTCTGAGGGTGCCATTCTATAAGGTTTCTTATAGGTGGGAGTGGTGCCAGGTGCTAGTTCAATGCTGAACTCTATCTCTCGGTCTGGTGGCTTGCCTGGTAGTTCTTCAGGGAATACGTCGGGAAACTCGCACACCACTGGCACTTTTCTCAATTCTGAAATGTCCACTTTGTTCAGCTTTGGTTGCCGGGACCGTGGTCTCTCTTGAGCTGTAACCTTTATTTTCTTGCCGTGATGATGCGTGAGAATCACAGTCCGATTGAAACAATCAATAAATCCCTTGTTGGTGGTCAACCAGTCCATCCCTAGGATGACATCCAGTCCTTTATTTTCCAACACGATGAGATTAGCTTGAAACTTTAGCCCTTCGAACTCAATGATCACACCTTGGCAGTAACTCTGAGCGATCTGCTTATTACCGGGGAACTTGATGATCATAGATTTTTCCAAAGGGAGTATCGGAAAACCATGTTGTAAAACAAAACTCTTCGAAACGATCGAGTGAGAAGCTCCAGAATCAAACAAAACCGTGGCAGGTACTGTGTTGACAGGGAACGTACCGAGCACGATGTCTGGGGCATTCTGGGCTTCTTCCCTGGTCACATGGTTCAGGTGACCCTTCCTGTGATTGTTGGTGGGATTGAAATTGTTGCGCTTGGGGGCTGGATTATTCCCACCATTGTTCGGCTTGGGGCCGAGTTCCATGGCTTTGGGCACTGTTTGGTATAGTGCCCTTCTTCACCACAAGCATAGCAAGTGACCCCTGGACGGTATGTGAAGTCCTTGTCCCTCGAATGAAACTGTTTGGTTGGCCTTAGATCAGTAGTCGTGGATTTTCTTGCTTCAATCCTCTGCACATCAGTCTTGCTTCGGTTGTTGCGAGCAAGAGTCGTCTTGTCCCTCTTTCGCTTACAAATATCTTCCAGACTGCGGCGCTCATTCTCCAAAGTAATGGCCTTGTCAACCAGCATTTTGAAATCCGGGAAAGTGTGTACGACCAGTTGGCATCTTAATGCTGGCGCCAGGCCGTCCAAAAATTTCTCCATCCTCTTGTTCTCAGTCATATGCTCATCGTAGGCATAACGAGATAGCTGGGTAAACTGACCGTTGTATTCGGTCACTGACATGCCTCTTTGCTTCAGGTCATCAAATTCTCTTTTCTTGATTTTTATTATGCTCCTGGGGATGTGTGCCCCATGAAAGCCTTCCTTAAACTCTTCCCAGGTGATGTTGTGTTCACTGGGATGCATGTGTAGGAAGTTTTCCCACCATGCTGCAGCTGCTCCAGTGAGGTAGTGAGGTGCATAGAGCACCTTCGCATGATCAGAGCATTGAGCAATAATCAACTTTCTTTCGATGTCACGAAGCCAATCATCGGCTTCCAGTGGCCTATCAGTGTGAGCAAACGTTGTAGGGCGTGTCTTCTGCAGTTCAGACAACTTGGAGTGTGGTTGGTATGGCTCCCGGTGATTTCCCATATTGATGACGTGATTCATCATTTCTTGGTGTTGCTGCTGGCTTTGTTCGAAAAGGCGGCATACTTGAGATAAGGCTGCCTCACTGTCCTGTTGACTAGACTGTCCCTGAGTGAAGTTGTTGCTGGTCTGTGTTCCATATACTTCTTCTGGTTGATTGGGCATGGAACGAGTCCACGGACGAGACATTTTCCACTCTGGGGTATTATTTTGCAAAACTCATGAGAAGAACTGTGTGGCACAAGGAAAATCTTGCAAAGACAAATATTTTAAAAGACCTCAAGGTTTTTCCAGAAAACATTTGACTGCGCACGGAAAAGGATTGCTTAGCACATATCTTACACGCGAAACGCAAACACACGATACAGCACTCAGGATGTGCGTACACATTCCTGACATATTATTAAGGCTAGCACACCCCTCCGGGACTCTACATGAAGCTCACACCAAATACTACAAACTAACGTACACACAAAACATAACATACATGCAGACACACGCGCGGCTACTTGGCGCACTCAGTCGGAGATGGTGAAGATTTCCTCCCCCCTGCCCAGGGTAAGACCCAGCGGTGCAGGAGACTCAACCTCCACCTCCTCCCTAGTAGGCTCCAGGCGTGTAGCACTGCGCTGAGGTGATGGCGCGGGTGCGACAGGCGGCCGTGCGGTGCGGCCGGCGGTGCAGCTCTGACTGGAGTAGGGGCGATGACTCGGTCGAACTCCTCAGTGGTAGGCAGACGGCGAGCAGTGGCCAAAATGGCCGATGAATAAGATGCTGAGGACGAGACGAAAGTCAGTGGCGGTGCCGTGTGGAGAAGCTCCTTCCTGCTGGCAGGACCGCCCCGAACTAAGTCCATGCGTGCAGCCACAAGATCGTCCACGAGGTTGTCGAAAGATTCCTCCAGAGCTTTGAGATACTCCACAATCATCTCGATGGCTTCATCTCGCTCTCCCCTATGGCAGGCGAATGCATAGTGACAAGTATATGGCACATGGCATGGGAGGTAGCGATAGCGACGAGTCTTCATCATAGGAAGGATATCCCGAAGGCGAGCTATCGCCTCACGGGCGGCAATCTGCATGGCATGCCTCTCCGTAGGCATGGCCCTTCCCACAAAATGGATGTGGCGAGACGCAGAACGTCCTCCCTTGAATTGCACCACGGCCTGGTGCATAGACACGTCGTCGCTGAGCTTGTGCTGATAGAGCGTGAACTCCGGACGAGTCGCTGGCCCGATCGCGAGCTTGGTGATGGAGACGAGGAGTTTGACAAACCCCTCGGGCACATTAGTGAACACCCGAGTCTCGCAGTCGTTGCCAGCCATCTACAAAAGTAGGCAAAAATTCTGAGTAGTCAAATCATAAATTTATGATGACCAACAGAAAATAGCTACATTTGCAAAATGCTGAAAAAGCACCAAAGACGCTAATAACCGATTAGCGATCGCACCTAGTGGCTTCCTACAGTCAGCCTGGCTCTGATACCAAGCTTGTCACGACCGGTTTTCCAATAAAAATATTTATTGAGAAATCGATCCCTTTTACGGACCAGTAGAGAAGAATTTCTTCTTACTGGTAGACAAAATCTTGATCACAGAAGAAAAACACCAGGAGTACTAAATATAATACAAGGTTGAGCAGAGACTGCTCAACAATTTATTACAAGCACGCCAATACTACATAAAGGCGGATAGGGTGGCATAACTACTAACTCACGATAAAAGCGGTGGTGGATATATCACAGTGAAGTGGGTGACATGACTCCTGAAACTAACAGCTCTTCGAGCGTCGGAGTGAGGCTCGGGGATACTTATTGTGGGTGGCGGAAGCGTATATAATACAAGTGACCAATATCCAGGATCGCACGGGACTGACTGGGACTCCTCTAGGCGTCGGACTCGCTATCAAACTCTTCATCTAAGAGATCGCCTTCGTCAACATCTGGCCAAATCAACAAGCCAGGTGAGTACTATGAAAGTACTCGCAAGATAGTTCGGACATAAGATATAACAAATGTAAACATGATGCATATGAACAGATTAATAGAGCGCACTCAAACAACGGGATAATAATGCATGGGAAAATAAAAGGGAAGTCGGGCGGTAGTCCTCCCAAAATCCCAAAGTAAAACCGAGGGCCAGACGAGTGTCTGAATGACTCCTCGAAAGGATACAAATGAAATAACAATGCCGCAGTCGGGCGTCAGGGCGACACCACATAAAGGGCTTATAATGGAAAATAAATGACAGTGCGTGCCACAGTCGGACGTCTGAAGCGACATCACATAAATGGCTTATATTGAAAGTAAAAGACAAGAGTGCCACAGTCGGACGTCTGAGCGACATCACATAAAGGGCTTATATTGAAAGCAAATGACAAGAGTGCCACAGTCGAACGTCTGGGCGACATCACATAAAGGGCTTATATCAAAAGTAAATAACAAGAGTGCCACAGTCGGACGTCTGAGCGACATCACATAAAGGGCTTGTATTACACAACTTAATATTTCACCAGCTCATGAATTTAATTCATTTCATGGGAAAATTCACGTATGAGATAAAAATAAAGGTCAGTCCATCCACAGGAATAACAA
>NC_057805.1:513690699-513701217 GCF_018294505.1 Triticum aestivum | reverse complement strand
GCCACAGTCGAACGTCTGGGCGACATCACATAAAGGGCTTATATCAAAAGTAAATAACAAGAGTGCCACAGTCGGACGTCTGAGCGACATCACATAAAGGGCTTATATCAAAAGTAAATAACAAGAGTGCCACAGTCGGACGTCTGAGCGACATCACATAAAGGGCTTGTATTACACAACTTAATATTTCACCAGCTCATGAATTTAATTCATTTCATGGGAAAATTCACGTATGAGATAAAAATAAAGGTCAGTCCATCCACAGGAATAACAATGCAAACGGGTGTACCACTTAAGCTTCTTCACCGGGGATTTACCATGAGGATTGACATAGATATGGATATACTGGCCACGGTCCTTGATCATGGACACGATGACTCGGAAGGGATTTAACTCTGCAGAGTTTCTACTTTAACCACAGCCAACGGATTTCAGTAGTCACAAGGACTAGTTCTGTTTACGGTGTTTTAGGAGAAACACATCTAACCAGTACACACCCATTCAACATTCCGATGCCAGGAATCACCCTCGGCAACGTTCAAGAAAAACCTTGAGACGGGGAGGCTACAACCTCGCGTAGCATGGGATCAAATTTATATACGCGCGCTCTAAGGGGTGCCCCCCTCTCGGTCCCAACCGGAAACACCCATGCCCCCTGACCGGATGACTGGCTTTAATCCAGGGCCATGGAACCCTCATCCCGGCCCCTCTATTTGGTGTGTACACGGAAAGAGGTTATCAACTTACTAAACCGTACTCTTTGCAGAAAACATGTGGCAGCACGAAAGGGAAAGAACGGTAACGTGGCTCAGTCCACGTTAACGTCGGAGTTTATCGGATGACGTAAGACTGGCATGCTACAACAATACCATCTTACTACCTTTCATGTCACCACATGGTCAGGTCATCTCTCATCAGAGATCACGATAACTTTGAAACACACGGTCAGTTGCCTTACAAGCAACGAGATACTCACCGATACTCATATGCCACGCATAAACCACTCAAGCAAACATGCCAAACACCTATCATATCAAAGGTTCGAATATGCTTGCCTGGTTCGGAGAAGTCGGAGTCTAGCTCGGCCAAGTTCGCGGCTCCGTCACCTCTTCCTGAACCTACGGTATAGCGAAAACGTATACTAACGTGAAAATCATCGCGTGCATAAAAATTTCTCCAAAATTTTTCCAAATAAATACTATCAAAAACTAGACAAAAATACAAGACTGTCAGAAAAAGAATCAATCAAAAATCATCTTTTATTAAAAAGTTATAAGAGTTTTAGTCCAGGGACTGATCTGTGATGAAACAGAAAAGAACCAGGGACTTAACTGAGAAAACAGAAAACGGTTCGGAAAGAAATGCGCCAGCCCACAGAGAAAACATATTTGCCCGAAGGCGCCAACAGAAAACGGTTCGAGGGGAAAAGAAGAGAGGCTGGCGGGGGGGGTCCACACGTCAGGTTCAAAAACGGCCAACGGAGCTCGCCGGCGCCCGAAGGCTACGGCGTTCGCCGGCGTCGAACCGCGGCGAGACAGGGAGATCGGAGGGTACCAAGAGGTTCAGTGTGTTCTTCCGCGTCGATGGGTGGTGGACTTGGTCGTCGGAGAGCACCACGTCGACGGCGACACTTTCTCCGGCGGACGGTGGTTCGGGCGATGGTGGAGAACTCCGGTGGGCGCTGCAAACTCCAAATTGAAGCGCGGGTCAGTAGAGTGGATGCATTAGAAAGCTACTGGTGAGAGATGAGGGGGTAGGGGTGCACGCACGGGAGCGAATCGAGCTGGGTCCCGTGGCGGGTCGAGGTGGCCGGAGTTGGGGAAGAAGGCTCCCTCGGGGCTCTTCCAGTGGCTTGGCGTGGTCTGGGTGGAGTGCAGAGGTGGTGTGGGTTCGAGTTCGAGCTCGGGGCCTCTATTTATAGGCGATCCGAGGGGGTGGCCGTGAACGGGGTAGCTCCGGCGAGCGATTACGGTGAGGCAGTGGTTGGGCAGGGAGCTTAAGTGGCCGGGCATCATCAGGGAGGTTCACTGGTGCCGTTGCCCCGCTAAACTTCGGTCGGGCTTGGCGTAATGCGTCGATCCCCGACGGGGCGGCCGTACGGGCACGGCGGCGGCAGAGAGCGCACTCCGCGCCTAGCGGTTCACGACGAAGGATGGCAGTGCGCACGGGCGATTTGGTGGCCACGCGGCGGTCTCCGGTTGCTTGGGCGGCGCTGGACGGCGCCGTCCATGCTGCGCCTCTCTCTGGCAGCCGCAAAGCCGCCGCTACCGTCGCTCACGGGGAGGCGCACCTCCGCCTGCTCGTCGCCGACGCCAGCTAGCCTCCAGACGAACGTGCGGCGCAGGGATAAGAAGGAGGGGACAGGGAGCAAGGCCCCACCGCGGCACTGGCGAGATCGACACCGGGTTCTGAAGAAAACGACAACAACTCTGAAACTGTTACTCTGATAACTGAATTTTGAAAGAAACAGTGTCCATCAGGTGTTCGATGAAATGATTTGGCATGAAGAAAAAAATTTCTGGAGCTAGGACTTGGTGAGGTGACCACTCAATGCACCCAGAGGCTGTCTGAATTTTCTCAGATTTTTGGGAGGAGAATTCAAATGAATTTCATCAAATTTGGCAAATAAGGTCCAAACTTGCAGCAAGAACAATTTGAAATATTTGAACTGGAGACCAGTGGATCTTCATGGATCTTGGTTGAGGGCTCTAAGGACTAGCTAGGGAAATTGGTTTGGAGGCAAAACTCAAAGCAGAGAGGGTAGCTCCTTTGTAAATCTCCAAGAGCTAGAATAGAGGGCAGAAAAATATTTTGATAAGAATTAAATGGAAGAAAACTTTATGGAGAGGTTCAAACTGCTGGATTTGAAGTATATCATGATCCAAAGATGGGGAAAGGCTTATGGGAAGGGATTTCCACTTGGGTCATGGCAAGAGGGATTTTTGAAAGGGGAAAAGATCACCCCAAATGCCATAGGGCTATTTAAAAGATTTTCAAAAATATTTTTTTCTCCAAATGAAAAACCCTTGAGCCAAAATGAGATGAAAAACCTCCAAGACCAATAATCAAGTCTTGGGTGAATCCAAACAAAATATTTGTCACAAAAGAAATTTTTTGAGAGGGAGAGTTCCTTAGAAGAAAATTCAAATAACAACCCTCAAATCAAATAAAAGATTTTGATAAAACCAAAAATAAAATTTTGGGTGTCACACCTGAGAACTCATGAGTGATGCCCAATGTATCCAGGTAAAGGTCGAGACCGGTGTTCTTGAACTCTGTGCTGTTGTCACTTTTGATGTGCTTGATCTTGATGCCATAGTTGTTCATGGCACGGTTGGCGAAGCGTCTGAAGACATCCTACACTTCAGTCTTGTAGAGAATTATATGCACCCACGTATATCTTGAATAATCATCAACAATGACGAAGCCATAGAGACACGCAGTAGTAGTGAGAGTAGATTAGTGAGTATGGCCAAATAAGTCCATGTGTAGCAGCTCCAAGGGTTGAGATGTCATCATGATTGTCTTCGAGGGATGCTTGGCCCTTGTCATCTTTCTAGCTTCGCACGCACTGCACAGATGATCTTTCTTGAACTTGACGCCCTCGATGCCTATGACGTGCTTCTTCTTTGCGAGAGTGTGCAAGTTCCTCATGCCAGCATGCCCTAGCCTTCGATGCCAGAGCCAGCACTCTGAAGCTTTGGCTAGAAGACATACGGCAAGCTGTGGTCCTGCTGAGAAATCTACCATGTACAGATCATCTTTCCAATACCCTTCAAAGACTAGAGACTTGTCAGATTCCATTAGTACAAGGCAACGATATTTTCCAAATATCACAATCATGTTCAAGTCACAAAGCATTGAGACAGACATTAAGTTGAAACCAAGGGATTCAATAAGCATCACTTTATCCATGTGCTGATCCTTTGAGATTGCAACTCTACCTAGACCCAATACCTTGCTTTTACCAGTGTCAGCAAATGTGATGTGACTCTTGTCAGATGGACGTAAGGTTGAGTCCATGAGAAGACATTGATCACCAGTCATATGATTAGTGCATCCGCTGTCCATAATCCATTCTGAAGCATGAGGTGTCATACCCTACAGTACAGTTAGGGGGATAGGCTTCACCAAGAGTATTGTGAAGCATAAACAATTGACGCACAAGAGGATTATCAAAGCTCAGATCAAGATTAGGACTGATAGGATGATTGGCAAGGGATTCAGGAACAAAATACATAGTGAGACCATTTGGGCATTTGATCTTGCGCCCTACAAGATGTTTTAGGTCCCCAGCATTAACATCAAACGCCATTGATTTCCGGCTGGAGACCTTTCCCTGCAAAAGAAAGTTAATTCTTCTTAACCACCCACATCTTCAGGGGTGGCTTAGAAGCAATGAGTCTAAGTGCAGCATCTGAGAACTTCGGCTTTGAAGCCCTAGCAAATAGCCTTGCAGGAGGTGAATACTACTCATATGAATAAGCATAAAAGTTCTTAGTTTTATGAACATAGAGGTTTAAAGAAACACGCTCATATTCATATGTTTGAGTATGATTTCCCTGCAAAACATTGGCGTTAGGGTGACTCAGGTGAGTCCTCTGTCTGTATGAAGCCTTTGGACCATATGAAGCCTTTGGTCTGGGATTTGTCTTCTTCCCAGGCGGTGTCATGATGACGTTCACATGAAGATTCTCGAGACAACTTTGGGAACCCAGATCTTCTTCATAGGTGGCCCATTCCTGTAGTTAGTATCAATATACCTGGCAAACACTTCACCATTCTGATTCTTAAATAGTTTATAGTTTGCATCAAAGGATTCATCAATGATAATAGGGTTAGCACAAGTGAAACAAGATAAGGTGGATGGATCCACTGAAGGTCCCTGTGCAGCAACCCATGTGGTTTTGGGGTACTGCTCAGGCTTCCAGTAGGAGCCATCAACATTCATTTTCCTCTCGAACCCAACACCCTCTTTCCTAGGGTTTCGGTTCAGAATCTGCTTTTTGAGGACATCGCACAGTGTCTAATGCCCTTTGAGACTTTTGTACACCCCTGTTTCAAGCAATGTCTTCAACCTAGCATTTTCATCAGCAATAGTAGTGGTATCCTCAGCAGAGGGGTTAGTTACCACATCAACAGTTGAAGATATTGCAACAGTAGCAGCACTAGAACATTCAGCAACAGAAGTAGTGTTATCACGCTCAAGGCATTTTAGACATGGTGGTTCAAATCCTTCCTGAGCGGGACTGGTCTGTTGAGCGCGAAGTGACTCATTCTCTTTTTGAAGATCTTCATGAGCCGCTCTCAATTTCTCAAGCTCGTGCTTCCTTTGAAGATAATCATAGGAAAGTTTTTCATGAGTGGTTGAGAGCGTTTCATGACGACTTTCAAGTTCCTGGTACTTAACATGAAGATTTTTTATATCTTCAATTAAGGACTGAGAACGGGACATTTCCGCGTCCAACAGGTCATCGCTTTTGTCTAACAGTTTTTGAGTATGTTCCATAGCTTTCTGTTGTTCAGTTGCAATTTTAGCAAGTGTTTTGTAGCTGGGTTTGGATTCACAATCAGAGTCATCTTAACTTGATGTTTAAAACTAAGCATCGCGTGATTTTACCTTGGCACCACGTGCCATGAAGCAGTAGGTGGGAGCAGAGTCGTCCTTGTCATTAGCATCAGCGTTGGTGACGGGGCCATTGTCTTCAGTGTTGAAGATGGACTTGGCAACGTAGGATGTAGCTAGAGCCATACTTGCAACGCTAGGGTCAGACTCCTCCTCAGACTCCACCTCCGCCTCCTCAGAAGCAGACTCCTCCTCTGAATCCATCTCCTTGCCAACAAGAGCACGAGCCTTGCCAGATGAGCTCTTCTTATGTGATGAAGACTTGGACGAAGACTTGGAAGAAGACTTTGAGGATTTCTTCTTCTTGTCATCAGAATCATATTCCTTGCTCTTCTTCTTCTTCTTGTTCTCATTGTCCCACTATGGACACTCAAAGATGTAGTGTCCAGGTTTCTTGCACTTGTGACATGTTCTCTTCTTGTAATGATGAGCGGAAGCTTCATCATTTCTTGAGCTGGATCGTGAAGACTTTCTGAAGCCCTTCTTCTTAGTGAACTTCTGGAACTTCTTCACAAGCATGGCAAGCTCCTTTCCAATGTCTTCAAGATCACCAGAACTGCAGTCAGATTCTTCTTCAGATGAGGAAACAACTTTTGCCTTCAAAGCGCAAGTTCGGCCATAGTTGGGACCATAGATATCTCTTTTCTCAGATAGCAGGAGCTCATGTGTGTTAAGCATCTCAAGTATGTTAGACGGATCGAGTATCTTGAAGTCAGGGCGTTCTTGTATCATTAGGGCAAGGGTGTCGAACGAGCTGTCAAGTGATCTCAGTAGTGTCTGGACGATTTCATGCTTGGTGATCTCAGTGGCGCTGAGAGCACGAAGCTCATTTGTGATGTCAGTGAGGCGATCAAACGTGAGCTGGACATTCTCATTGTCGTTTCTCTTGAAGCGGTTGAAGAGGTTGCGAAGAACACTGATCCTTTGATCTCTCTGGGTTGAGACGCCTTCGTTGACCTTGGAGAGCCAGTCCCAGACTAGCTTCGACGTTTCCAGAGCACTCACACGGCCATACTGCCCTTTTGTCAGATGACCACAGATGATGTTCTTGGCAGTAGAATCCAGTTGAATGAACTTCTTGACATCAGCAGGGGTGACACCTTCACCAGTCTTTGGAACACCATTCTTGACGACATACCAGAGGTCGACATCAATGGCTTCAAGATGCATGTGCATCTTATTCTTCGAGTAGGGATATTCAGTCCCATCAAAGACGGGGCACGCAACGGAGACTTTGATTATCCCTGCAGTCGACATAGCTAAAACTCCAGGTGGTTAAACCGAATCACACAGAACAAGGGAGTACCTTGCTCTGATACTAATTGAATGTGCTAGTTATCGACTAGAGGGGGGTGAATAGGCAATTTTTATGAAAGTCTTCAAAACATGAGAATTTCGAAGACAAACAATAGAAATGAACCTATTGATATGCAGTGGAAGGTAGACTACACTAAGCAAGCCATAGTCAAGTATACAATGAAGTGAAAGCACGAAGACTAATAGCAGCTGGGTAGTAAAGATTAGGATGGAAGATAGTATGAAGCCAAACAACAATAGTAGTCACTCAGTGAAGTCAAACAGGTAGTGCAAACAAGCAATGACTTCACAAAGACAAACTGAAAGTAAAGAGAGGGAGAGGATAGAACCAGTCACTTGGTGAGGACAAGGATTTGTTGGAACAGTTCTAGTTGCTGTGACAACTGTACGTCTGGTTAGGGAAGCTGAGATTTAACTCAGAAGACCGTGTCTTCACCTTATTCCCCTTGAGCTAAGGACACCCAGTCCTCGCCCAATCACTTTGGTAAGTCTTCAAGGTAGACTTCCAAACCTTAACAGACTTCGTTCACCGGCGATCCACAATGAATCTTGGATGCTCAGAACGCGACGCCTAACCGGCTGGAGGATTCACAGTCCTCAAGTGTAACAAGTCTTCAGGTCACGCGGACAGAAAGACTTCAGTAATGCCTAACACTCTTTGGCTCTGGGTGTTTGGGATTTGTCCTCGCAAGGATTTCTCTCTCTCAAAGGCTCCGGAGGTGGGTTGCTCTCAAACAACAAAAGCCGTGCACTAACTCTGAGCAGCCACCAATTTATGGTGTAGGGGCTGGGCTATTTATAGCCACTAGGCAACCCGACCTGATTTGTCCGAAATGACCCCGGGTCACTAAGGAACTGACACGTGTACCAATGGTCAAATTTCAAACACACGTGGCAGCTTGACTTGGGCTACAAGTAAAGCTGACTCATCCAACTCTGGATAAGGTTTGCTCTCATTGTCTTCGCTCGAAGACATAGGATTTGGTTGAGCATCACTTCAGTCACTCTGACTTTGTTCACTGGGACCCCACTTAACAGTACGGTGGTTCCTATGACTCAACAAAGAAGAAAAGGAAACAACGAAACAACTAAGTCTTCGCGCTCCATAGTCTTCACGCGATGTCTTCTCATGTCATAGTCTTCAATGTGAATATCTTCACATACCACCATTGTCTTTAATGTCTTCATACATTTTTAGGGGTCATCTCCGGTAGGTAAACCGAATCAATGAGGGACTACTACGCACCGAAATGTCAGTTTCCCTCATGCCAAACATCATACTCATCATGGATCTAGAGATGGCCTCCTCTCCTCTTATCTCCTCCTCCACCTGCTCCACCTCTCACCATGGATCTAGCCTTTGATCCATGCCACGGAAGGCCTCCTACACTGGAATTTCAAGCCTGGCCTTGCTGTGGCCGATCAGGTACGTCGGCGGTTTGGTGAAACGGTTCACTTCTCTCCATCTCGCAAGACCAAGGAATTTTTCTTGGTGGTTTCTTTCTCTTCGGCTTCTTTTCCCCTCTCTGAGGAATCAGTGGGTGTGGCTTTACAATGCTGCATTGGGGGGCATCCACAAGGGTTCAAGGTGTCCAAGCTTTGTGATCGATCCTTTCGGTTTTCGGTGGCCGGTAACAAAGTTGGTCATTTTATTCATGGTCTCAAAGATCGCATTTGGCTGGACGTCGTTTGTCATTTTCACGTGTTCAATGGTCGTTTCAATGGTTATAAGCATTATGATTTTCAATGGCATGCGGATGAAAGACTTGAACCGGTTGCTAGCCGGTCCCCTATGGTTGTTCGGTATAACAAACCCATCTTCGGGAATATGAATTTATGCAGTGAATCATCTAAAGAGTTGAGCAAATTTGTTCTCACGCCAATAGACTCAATGGATTTTCATGATCAGCATGGCAATGAAGCTTCATGTTCATCCTCCTCTCCTATGAAGATGATGGACCAGACAATTGCTTCGTCCATCACGGATCCACTGCATGCACACAATCAATGTGGGTCCCAACAATTGGAATCTTTGGAGCATTCAATTCTTTTTGGCAGTTTCCGGTTTCCTACAGATTTGGCATACCCCCAACTGCCGCAGTGTTTCCTTACCTCTGCTCTCAGGTATACCCCCAAGCATCAATCCTGGCCGTCATCATTATCAAAATCTCATATTGCTGATTTACGGCGTGCGGGATATTCTTCTATGGTAGTTTCGGATATTGTCCAACGTTGGGGTACTCTTTGCTCTAAATGCTTACAGTGGGGCCATCATATTTTGAATTGTCAAGCCCGGATTATTTGCCTGAAATGCTCAGCTCCGGGACACAAATGCATTAACTGTCCTACCCGGAAAAACACCATCAATATATGCAAAAATTAGTGACAGATGCTCATAATAATTCGGTCAAATCATCCTGTATTGGGCAGCAAATCAATCGGCTTCCTTCAATAGCCCTGCCTTGCCCCCCCATTCGGCCGAACAAACGCCCAGCTACTACCGTCCGATGCACGATCTGCGGTCACTATGGCCATCTGGCCCACTCCTGTTGGCGGCGCCGATGGGCCCTGCGGTGGCAGTGGCGACCAAAAACCACCCCATCCACCCCAGACGCCTCACATTCCACCACCCAGCCCGCCCCGCTTCCCAATGGTGCAGAGCACTCTGCTCCGACCTCCACGCCAGCCTCTCCATCCGCTCCCACCATCCTCATCACCTACCCTGCCGCTGTCACATCCCTCACCGCTGCCACCACCCCCGCCATGGCCAACTATCCGGTGAACCCCATCCCATTCCTGCCGGTGGGATGGTCTGTCGAGCCGGGACCTACTGATCGGATGGTGCGGGCGGACATGGCGGTCAATCCCATCCCCCTGCTCAACAACAGTTTCCTGGCCATTGCGGAGGTGAGCAGATTTGTGCCACTTCATCTCCGAGAGGGTCTCCGTGACACCATTGAAGGTCTCCTTCATGAAGCTGGGTTGCATACCACTGAATCTTCAGATCATCCCCTCGGTATCGGTTTGTTTGCATTTGCCCATTCCTTTGTCAGAGATACTGGGGTCAACACCACGTTCCAATTAGATGATGAAGATCTGCTAGTTTCTTTGTTAGACACAATGCTGCACTGAATATGCGCAACACCACCTATGGGCCTGAGGTTTGGTTAATGTACACTACTGGAATTAGCTTATTTGCCGTCTGCCAGTTCTTTGCCGTCTGCTAGCTGTCCGCAAAGAAGGTCTTTGCCGTCCGCTTACAAAAAACGGACGGCAAAGAACTAGCTGATGGCGAAGAAGGATTTTGCCATCAGCCAGTTCATTGCCGTCCGCTAGCTGACGGCAAAGATTCTTTGTCGTCAGCCAGCTGACGGCAAAGAGAGAGGTGGCCCCACTTACGAGCTGATTAGATAAAACTTAACGGCTCCCCTCTTTGCCGTCCGCTAGCGGACGGCAAAGAGAGAAAAATAGCGGACGACAAAGCACGGCGGATGGCAAAGACCTAACTTCACTAACCTAACTAACGGCCGAGCCCCCCACCCCCTTTCCTCTCTTTTTCTCTTCCCGACGACTAG
>NC_057805.1:513688897-513689724 GCF_018294505.1 Triticum aestivum | reverse complement strand
GACACCCCGACCCCGACACCACACCCCGACCCCGACACGACACCCTGACCCTGAAACAGCACCCCGACCCCCGACACGTCCCTAAAAGGTGCTCTTTGGCCTTCCAGAGGCCGACGGGGTCATATATTTGTGAATTATGAGTTAGGTCATATATTTTTCGATTTTGTTATGAAAAACATCATATATAATTGTGTTGATCAGGTAGATTTAAATGTGCAGTTGTTTCATCGCTGCGAGGTTTGGTGTTCGACGACCTCCCCGTGCGTTTGACGAGCTCTGCCCCTTCATTCGTGGGTGAGCACAAATGACATGTCCTCCTCCCCCTTAATTATTTTCTCTGTTCCGGTGTTCGTGCCGATGAAACTTGATAGCTAGCTATATATCTATCTTGAATCATCAGTATGCGTAACCAATATGTGTCTCCCGTTCGAAAGCGTTATAGTTATAAATATGCATGCATTTGCATATTTATAACCGTGATTCTATCGAATTGTCCAACGCTATCCATGGACAGCCCAAGTATGTGTAGATTGGGTTCGTTTTCCCATATGCTTTGCTCCGGATCTGACGCATAAATTTCGTCATTGCCTCCCCTGTTGTTCTCCGGGTACACATCCTCTCTATTTATTGCAGAGACGTGTATCAGGAGAACAACGGGGAGGTGCTGCCGAAATTTTGCGTCGGATCCGGAGCATAGCATGGGAAAATGAACCCAATCTACACATACTCGGGTGGGATTAGGAGCTATCATTACCTATTAGAGTGTAGGTTGCATGGACGTAATAAAATTGACAAAGTAGATCAACTGATGAATATATACATGGTGA
>NC_057805.1:513687612-513688800 GCF_018294505.1 Triticum aestivum | reverse complement strand
GGGTGGGATTAGGACCTATCATTACCTATTAGAGTGTAGGTTGCATGGACGTAATAAAATTGACAAAGTAGATCAACTGATGAATATATACATGGTGAATTATATATATATATATATATATATATATATATATATATTTGTTGTGTGTCCAGTAGCTCTGAAAGTCAAGATGAGTGATCGTGCGTGGATGTACACCGGTCACACTGGTCAGAACAAATGGAGCACTGAATGGTTCACAAAAACCAAGGGGTTTGTGCAAGCCGCATTTGCAAATGGCCAGAGGAAAACCTGGTGCCCCTGTTTACGGTGCGGCAATGGGGAAAAGAGGACAGAGGCTGAAATGGGCAAACACCTGCAGAAGAGTGGTTTTACACCCGATTATACGGTGTGGACATATCATGGTGAGTCTGCCCAACGTGACCGAGCTGAGGTGGATCGTCGTCGCACCGACGAGCATGGTACCGGGATGGAAAACATGGTGCAAGACTTCGATGATGCTCGGGATTTGGACGAGGAGATGGAGGAATCTACAAAGGCCTTCAATGAAATGTTGGAGTCTTCAAAACGTCCGCTCCACGAGCACACTAAGCTTTGTCAGTTGGATGCCATCTCACAAGTAATGGCTCTGAAGGCTCAGTTCAACTTGGGCAGAGAATGCTACGACGCAATGATGACAGTATTTGGACGCTTTCTACCTAAAGGCCATGTAATGCCTGCAAACCTGTACCAGTCGGACAAAAGCCTCCGTGCACTGAAGATGCCCTATGAGAAGATACATGCCTGTGAGAAAGGATGTGTCTTATTTAGGCTTGACTATGCGGACTTGAACTATTGTCCCATTTGCCAGTCTTCCAGGTATGTTGTGGTAGACAACGGTATGGGTGAGAAGACACAGACCAAAATCCCCGTTAGTGTTCTTCGGTATATGCCAATCGTACCAAGACTTCAACGTCTTTTCATGGTCGAAGAGACGGTCAGACAGATGACATGGCACAAAACGGGCAAAAGAACCGAACTATATGCAGATGGGAATCTGATGATCGTACACACATCGGATGGTGTTGCGTGGATAAAAGTTTGATGAATTACATGCTGACAAAGCGTCAGATCCGAGGCATCCTCGAGTCGGCATCAGCACGGATGGGTTCAGTGTGTTTGGTCTGACGGCAGCCCAATACAGTTGTTGGC
>NC_057805.1:513493556-513687434 GCF_018294505.1 Triticum aestivum | reverse complement strand
CCCCCGGACAGATTATGCAAAGAAAGAACTATTTCTTGACGTTGATAATTCCAGGGCCCAACTATCCGAGGGAAAATATGAATGTGTACATGCAGCCTCTTAGGGACAAATTGCAAGAAGCCTGGGATAATGGGTTCAAGACATACAACGCCTATAGCAAACGGAACTTCATAATGCGTATCTGGTACATGTACTCGATGCATGACTTGCCAGCGTATGCGCTATTCGTTGGCTGGTGTGTGCATGGTAGGTTCCCGTGGCCCACATGCAAGGGAGCTCTTGAGTTTCATTGGCTTCAGGCCGGTCGCAAGTTTTCTTGCTTCGACATGCATAGACAGTTCCTGGATCCTCGCCATAAGTTCAGGAAAGACAAGAAGAACTTCATCAGAGGTAGTGTCGTGGAATTGTCACGGTAGATGTCCTCGTGTGAGGACTTAGTCGTGGAGCCATCGCAGCTAGGAAGCTTAAAGGGGTTAAACGGGACAAGGAACACGAGGGTTATACTGGTTCGGCCCCTTACGGTGAAGGTAAAAGCCTACGTCCAGTTGAGGTGGTATTGATTAGGGTTTCGACGACCAGGAGCTAAACCGTCCTGCCTGGTTATCGATCTTGTCTTTCTTGTCCCTAAACCGCCGCCGGGTCGTCCCTTTATATAGAGAGGTTGACGCCCAGCGGCTCTTAGAGCCCCGGCCGGCTCATAACAGTGTCCGGCTCGGACTCTTAGCTATTCTTGCCTTACACTACAAGTTTCACCCTAACGGCGGTTAACACTACGGGCCTTAAGCCACCTCCGGGTCATAAGCCCATGATTGACCCGCCGTCTTCAAGTTTGGTGCTGGGCTTCTCATGATGACCATTATGACTAACCCGGCCCCTCCTGGGCGGGTGACTCTAATGGTTATATCCTCAACATTAGGCCCCAGATTGATTTGAACAGGTTCATGTCAATCTTCAATCCCTTTGATAGAAAATCTTCCGGCTTATATTTGTGCGAAGGTTTTAACCCGCCGTGACGTCATCTTCTGGATCCCTTATAACCTGCCATGACGTCATCTTCCATTAAGTTCACTTTTTTTATTCCACCATATCCCAACGGATCTTATCTTTAATGGCTATCCCGAAAATCGAGGCGTTTTCGTGGCACGATAATCACGTCGTGGCCTCCTCGTTTCTCGCGCCCATTTACGGGCCGCACCTTATAAATAAGCCCAGCCCATGAGGCTCCATGCACTTGTCGCCTCCATCGTCTTCCTCCTCTCGCTACTGTACTGCCGCTCGAGCTCCACCGCCGCTGCCGCGGGTCTCCTCGTCTTCACCAACTCAGGCCGCTGCATCAACCTGACGTGACCAGAAAAACGCGACGAACCTCCGCAATAACTCCGCATCTGTAAGCTTTCTCCTCCCTGTTCCTCAGATCCGCATTAGTGACCTTCGAGTTCGTCGGTGTTCGTCGCCGTTCATCACGAACACTTGATAGATTCCACTGTTAACACCCCTTCTTGATCTTTAGACAGTATAGAACTGCTGCGGTAGCTGTTTCGCACCCGTCCCAAATGCACATAGATCCTTTCCACTGCACAGAAACCCCTGTTCGAGCCTACGAACTTCCTCTGTGTCAGTTCTAGGTCTAGAAATTTTTCTTTTTAGCCGACCGTTTGATCCAAAATAATTACTGCGATCTGTGAAAACCTGTTTGCGCCACACTTAGTCAAAAATTGCATCTGTTTAGCTATGGCGGCTCACATTTCCGGCTTAAAAGAGGCCACGCGCTGTAAAATTTCCAGCTCATTTATGATAAAGTTTTAGACAACTTGAATTACTCACGATGTCCACAGCGTCTTAGATAACCCGGAAGAATTAGCCATATATCATTAGGCCCCTTCATAAGCCGCCATCTTGAATACTGAACTGTAAACCTCCTCCGGCTTATAATTGAACCGGACATTTTCCTTTTGTCATAGGCTTTCGTTCTTCACAATGCCACCTAAGGCCCCCAAGGCACCCATCACGTGCAACTGGATGAGATCCAATGTTACTGATGACACTTTAGCTGATTTCGTGAAGACGCGTTACCTGCCCAAGAAGGAGGTCATGTCTTATCACGCCCCTGACCCGTCAGAGGAAAGACCTCAACCTAGAGATGGCGAGGTGGTGATATTTGCTGATCACATGAGCCGGGGCTTCGCACCGCTCGGCTCAAAATTCTTTAGAGATGTTCTGAATTTCTTCGATCTGCGGCCGCAAGACATAGGACCCAATTCCGTGTCGAATATTTGCAATTTTCAAGTATTCTGCAAAGTCTATCTTGGAGAAGAGCCCAGCCTACTGCTCTTTAGGGAGCTGTTCTATCTGAACCGCCAGGACGAGTGCGCCAACGGGCCGAGCTTGGAACTTGGTGGAATCTCCATTCAACGACGGAGATATTGCCTCTTTCCTTATGCTGAGCCGCCAAGCCATCCAAAGGACTGGAACCAGACATAGTTCTACTGCCAGGATACTTCTCCGGCTGATGAGAGCCCTCTGCCCGGCTTTCGTGCCCTGCGTCTGGAGCCAAATCACCCCCTGCCAGACAAACTATCTCAAGTTGAGCATCAACCTCTGATCCCCACCATCAATAAGATCAAGGCTCTCCTGGGAAATGGCCTCAACGGCATTGATCTGGTCCGGGTCTGGATCTCTTGGCGGGTGATCCCCCTGAGCCGCCGCCCCGGCTTAATGTGTGATTACACGGGCCAGAAGGATGACCCTCTGCGGCACAGCCCCAACGATCTTCCTGAGGACGTCGTGGATGACATGACCAAGTCTCTCCTGAATGAGAGCTTAGCCGACTGTGGGAGGACCGGCTTAAACCCCTTCTGCCAAGCTAACCCGGCTCCGGCGGTAAGCCACTGACTTGAACACCTTAGTTTTCCTTTTTATAGTTTCATCTGAACTTTAAGAAATCTTTGTTGTATTTTTCAGGCTAATGACAAATTCTGGAAGGTCAAATATGACCATGAGGCGGCTAAAAAAGCCAGGAAGGCTAAGAAAGCCGCTAGGAGAGCCGCTCCCCGCAAGAAGGGAAGCAGGCCTACTGCCTCAGAGCTGCTTCAGCTAAGTGATAGCTCTGAGTCAGAGGTGATTCTTGATTCTTTAGGCTCTTCTTTTGTTTCTTATTTATTCCTATCCGCCTTATCTATACTGATTATCAGCAGGAGGACACCGGAGCGAGTAACCCGGTGACTGAAGAGGTAACTACACTTTCCTCCGACTCGGAGCCCTTGCCAAGGCTGAAAGTCTAAAGAGTAACCCGGAAAGTAAGATTTTCACATCCTTTAGCTTATCAAGATCCTCAATTTCTTTTGAAGCGACAGATTCATGAGAGCCGGCGGCACACCCGGACCAACAAGGATGCAGACCTCTCCTCCGGCTTACCTGAAGCATCAAGGAAGCGCCGGACCGAGGTTATCTCCAACTTATATCCTTTTCATCCTTTGGCGGGCGTTACTCGTCAACCGCTCAATTCTTCTGATTCAAATTATCAGGAAACTTCACATTCCTCTGGTGATTCTATGCAATCTAACCTGCCGGCTTTCAAGACCGCACCCGGGTAATGATGATCATCTTATGTTGTACTTATCTTTACTCATGCTTTTGTACTAACCTTTTGTCCTTTCAGTGCTCAAGCGAAGCTCGGCAAGAGGGCGAAGAAGAATAAACCGGTCGAAGAACCGGTCCTGACTGAACCGGAAGCTTCAGCTCAAGAACCGCCATCTGCCTCAGCTCCTGAAGCCGCCGCTCCAACTGACGAGCCAGTCATAGAAGCTTCAACTAACCCGGAGATCCCCAGTCTAGCTCAGTCGGCCGATGACCCAGACGTTGTAATCACCCGGACGGAATTTGTCGAGCCGGGGAGACCCACTGCGCTGGCTAAATGCTCTGCCAAGGAAGAGTTGCTAGAGCGCCGCAGGGCCAAGCTGGATATCACCAACTATGCTAACTTGAGCATTGGAGATATCGTCTCCGGCTATGTTAATCAGGTGCAGAACAGCTGGGACGTGGAGATTGACATGGTAAAGCAGATACAGCAAAAATCTGAGGTACAACTCTCTTGCTTACTCCATAGCCATCCTTACCATGCTAGCCCCCAAGTCTATTACTTATGATTGAGTACGTTGTAGACTTAGTTTCCGGCTTACTTTCATGACCCGACAATCTTCAATTGAATCTTTCAGCATACATTAGCCCCAGTGCCAAGTGCCTTTGCTTGCAAAGTGCTTGGGACTTTAATGTTGCATAATAATCACTCACACTGTAACCCGGAATTTGTACAGGCTGCCTGCAAGACATTTGAATCTGAAATCTCTGAGCTGAAGAACCGCCTGAAGACTCAGGAAACTGAGACCCGGAAGGCCAATGCTAAATTCGAGTTCAGCGTTGCTGCACAGGAAAAACTGAAGAAGAAACTTGAAACAGAAAGAAAAACTTGGGCCGAGGAGAGAACCGCCTTGCTGAGCCGGGCCGAAAAAGCAGAGGCTGCTCTAACTGAGAGAACCGCCGAACTCTCCGGCTTAAAGCGCCATGTGTCACAGATGGTCTCCGCAATCTTCGGTAAGTCATTCTGCAAGCTTTTACCAAGTTTTCATTCTTTACGTCTCATAAGTCCCCCTACTGTCTCCGGCTTACCTGACTTTGTTTAAACAGGTCCCAGAAGCTCCAACCTTAACTAGAATGTTCTGACTAAGCTGAAGGCCGTGTACACCTTGGTGGAGCAACTCTATACCGGGTCACAGCGCGCGTTAGCCGTTGTGGCCCTGTCCAACGAGGTTCCGACTCACCTGGCGGATGTACTCAGGCGGCTTGCCGTTCTTCCTCAGCGCTTCCAAGAGCTAAGACGGGCCTCTGCAAGAGCCGGAGCGATAGCTGCTTTGAGCCGGGCCAAGGCTTTTCTTCCGGAGCTAGACCCGGCCGACATCGCTCTTGGATACCCCAGCCTGAAGGAAGACGGCACCCCCTTCGACCAGAAAGACTTTGCTGCCTGTGTGAAGAGCGTGCGCCCGGTGGCCACCCCCTGATTGGGAATGACACCGACCTTACCAAGTACCAGCCGGGCTACGACGCGGAAAATCAGAGGATCCCCACTCCACGTTATGAAGCCCTCAGCTTGATCCCGCCGACTCGTAAGCACACCTTTGCCCCGGAAGTTGACCCGGCCGGGTTAATTGATGACGAGGCTCAGTTTGAGGCATTGAGCGGCATTGATTGGAAATCGTCAACCTTCCAGGTCATGGAATTAGTCGGAGGAGTGGAGAGGGATGCACCGGAAGCTTCAACTCAACAAGCACCTTGACTTTTAGGCGGCTCATGGTTACACCTGAAAACAATGCCTCACCTTTTGGACTCGGGGAGTCTTGTAATAGAGTAGGACAAACACTTAACTTGGTCGTGCCATCGTGCACGTGTGAAATGCTTAACTCTATTGAAGCTGCTTCTTCTTATTCCTCCGGGTTATAATTGATCAGTTATTTTCCTTAAGCTCGAATAGCTGTATTTAACCGTCCTGCATAGAAAACAAGTCACAAGTCTCTAGGCGGCTTACCGCACTCAGAATCATAAACCTTATATATATAACCCGGAATATGAACAAAAGTCACCAAAGACTGGCCCTCAACTATATCTGTGATGTAACCATAATAGCATACTTACAAGCCTTCAAGTATACATCCGGGTTATGTAACCCGAATAATGAGTTGAAGATCTAAACTCCGGTTTACCAGCATCAAGAATACTTACTATGTGTTATCATTGTGAGTCAAATTTAAGCCGGCAAAGTAAAGCCGCCCTTGCACTCTGTTGATGCGACCAAAAGAACTTGTTGTAAGTCAGAAGATCAAAACTTAGGGGCTTCCGGTTCGAATACGACCAGAGAACCGTCCCAAAGGGGTTAAGCTAAGATTCGAATGCGATCATATAGCCCCCAGTGGCTTTGGCGATGCCGATCAAGAGGGTACCGACAGCTATGTTCTCTTTGGTTCGAATACGACCCATGTTTGAACAGGAAGCCCCCAAATGACCTTAAGAGTTGTTTAACGACACTGATTCGAATACGATCCACGTCGGTTCCCAAAGGGGAGTTGAGCTATGATTCAAATATGATCAAAGAAAACTCCCCAATGAGCTCGGCAATTTGCCAATCAAGTGGGTATGACAGCTATGTTTTCTTTGGTTCGAATATGACCTATGTTTGAACAGGAAGCCCGCAAATGATCATAGTGTTTACAGCAAGATTCGAATACGATCATAAGCCGGATCCGCCTCAAAGTGATCATGTGATATTGTAATGGAAATAACACGTTTACTTTTGAAGGAGAAAGGACAGAGGTCCTGCTTTATTATTTATCATAATATATACATGGCGATAGAAATATGTACATTATGAGAGCCGGTGGCTCAAGTGTAATAAGGCCGAAGCTGAGCTATGTTCCACGGCCGATGGGTCTCTTCCTCCGAAGTGCGTGAATCTTTGTGCTCCCGAACGTCGATAAGGTAGTATGACCCGTTGTGCAAGTTCTTGTTGACCTCAAAGGGCCCTTCCCAAGGCAGGGATAACTTATGTGCATCTGTTTGATCTTGGATGAGCCGGAGCACCAGATCACCTTCCTGGAAGACCCGGGACTTAACCCGGCGGCTGTGATAACGGCGCAGGTCTTGTTGGTAAATCACCGAGCGAGCTGCTGCCACATCACGATGTTCGTCCAACACGTCAAGAGCATCTTGGCGCGCCCGCTCATTATCCGCCTCAACATAAGCCGCCACTCGAGGTGAGTCATGACGGATGTCGCTAGGGAGGACTGCCTCCGCTCCATAAACCATGAAGAACGGCGTGTAACCCGTAGGTCTCTTAGGAGTAGTATTGATGCTCCATAACACGGATGGTAACTCCTCCACCCAACAACCCGGTGTCCGTTGCAAAGGGACCAAAAGCCGGGGCTTAATGCCCTTCAAAATCTCCTGATTAGCTCTCTCAGCTTGGCCATTGGATTGAGTGTGCGCCACTGATGAAACATCAAGTCAAATATGCTCTCGTTGACAAAACTCCTCCATGGCGCCCTTAGGCAGATTGGTACTATTGTCAGTTATAATGCTGTGTGGGAAACCAAAGCGAAATATCACCTTTTTCATTAACTGAACCGCTGTGGCCGCGTCACACTTGCTAACTGGCTCTGCCTCAACCCACTTTGTGAACTTGTCAACTGCCACCAAAAGGTGGGTCTTCTTATCCTTGGACCTTTTAAAAGGCCCAACCATATCATGCCCCAGACCGCAAATGGCCAAGTGATTGGAATCATCCTCAGCTCCTGAGCCGGCACATGAGCCCGTCGCGAGAACCTCTGACAACCATCACATTTACTGACCAAGTCCTCCGCATCAGCATGAGCCGTCAGCCAATAAAAACCATGACGGAAAGCCTTGGCCACAAGAGATTTTGAGCCGACATGATGGCCACAATCCCCCTCGTGAATCTCACGCAAAATATCTTGGCCTTCCTCAGGGGAAACACAACGCTGGAAAGTTCCAGTAACACTGCGACGATGCAGCTCGCCATTGATAATGACCATTGACTTAGACCGCCGGGTTATTTGTCTGGCCAAAGTTTCATCCTCAGGCAAATCTCCCCGGGTCATGTAAGCCAAGTATGGTACTGTCCAGTCTGGGGTGATGTGGAGAGCCGCCACCAACTGTGCTTCCGGGTCAGGGACAGCCAAGTCTTCCTCTGTAGGTAACTTAACAGAAGGGTTATGCAAGATGTCCAAGAAAGTATTAGGCGGCATCGGCTTTCGCTGAGAGCCCAACCGGCTTAGTGCATCCGCCGCCTCGTTCTTCCTGCGATCGATGTGCTCTACTTGGTAACCCTGAAAGTGTCCAGCAATGGCATCAACTTCACGGCGATAAGCCGCCATGAGAGGGTCCTTGGAATCCCACTTGCCTGATACTTGTTGAGCCACTAAGTCTGAGTCGCCGAAGCACCTTACTCGGCTCAAGCTCATCTCCTTAGCCATCCGAAGACCATGGAGCAAGGCCTCGTACTCGGTCGCATTGTTAGTACAAGGAAACAGCAACCGTAGCACATAATGAAACTTGTCACCTTTGGGGGAAGTCAATACAACTCCAGCCCCCGAGCCCTCCAATTGCCTAGACCCATCGAAGTGAATAGTCCAATATGTATTATCCGACTTTTCTTCGGGCACCTGTAGCTCTGTCCAATCGTTGATGAAATCCACCAAAGCTTGAGATTTAACAGCAGTGCGTGTGGTACGTATTTCAGACCATGAGGCCCAAGCTCTATAGCCCACTTAGCTACTCTTCCTGTGGCTTCTCTGTTTTGGATGATATCTCCAAGGGGAGCAGAACTAACCACAGTGATAGGGTGACCTTGGAAATAATGCTTAAGCTTCCGGCTTGCCATGAACACACCATAAACAAGCTTCTGCCAATGTGGATACTGCTGTTTGGACTCGATGAGCACTTCACTGACGTAATAAACCGGCCGCTGAACCGGATACTCCTTACCCTCTTCCTTGCGCTCCACCACCACAGCCACACTGACGACTCGTGTGTTAGCAGCTACATACAGTAATAAGGGCTCTTTGTCAACCAGAGCAACAAGAACTGGGGGCTCAGCCAGCTGTCTCTTCAAATCCTCAAAAGCAGCATTAGCAGCATCATTCTAGATAAAGTCATCAGTTTTCTTCATCAACTGGTACAGTGGCATGGCCTTTTCACCCAGACGGCTTATAAACCGACTCAAAGCAGCGATGCGGCCTGCTAGACGCTGGACGTCGTTTATACACGCCGGCTTAGCCAGAGAGGTGATGGCCTTGATTTTTTCCGGGTTAGCTTCAATGCCTCTGTTAGAAACCAGGAAACCCAAGAGCTTGCCTGCAGGAACACCAAAAACACACTTGGCCGGGTTAAGCATCATCTTGTAAACCCGGAGATTATCAAAGGTTTCTCTAAGGTCATCGACCAGGGTCTCCTTCTCCCTGGATTTAACCACGATATCATCCACATAGGCATGAACATTGCGCCTAATCTGGTTATGGAGACAATTCTGCACACAATGCTGGTAAGTCGCCTGTGCACTCTTGAGTCCAAAAGGCATAGACACATAACAGAAGGCTCCAAAGGGAGTGATGAACGCCGTCTTCTCCTGGTCCTTAACTGCCATTTCAATCTGATGGTATCCAGAATAAGCATCCAAGAAACTTAAGCGCTCACAACCCGCCGTAGCATCAATGATTTGATCAATACGGGGGAGAGCAAAAGGATCAGCCGGACACGCTTTGTTTAAGTCCGTGTAGTCCACACACATCCGCCAGGTGCCATTCTTCTTGAGCACGAGCACCGGGTTAGCTAACCATTCTGGATGAAAGACTTCGACAATAAACCCGGCCGCCAAGAGCCGGGCCACCTCCTCACCAATGGCTTTCCGCCTTTCCACATTAAACCGCCGAAGGAATTGCCTGACCGGCTTAAATTTCGGATCAATATTGAGAGTGTGCTCAGCGAGTTCTCTAGGTACACCTGGCATGTCAGAAGGTTTCCATGCAAAAATGTCCTTATTCTCACGGATGAACTCGATGAGCGTGCTTTCCTATTTTGGATCCAGATTGGCACTGATGCTAAACTGCTGAGATGAGTCACCTGGAACGAAATCAACAAGTTTAGTCTCATCAGCTGACTTAAATTTCATTGCCGGCTCATGCTCCGTGGTCGGCTTTTTCAGAGATGTCATATCTGTTGGGTCAACATTGTCCTTGTAAAACTTCAACTCCTCTGTTGCACAAACAGATTCTGCATAAGCCACGTCACCTTCCTCACACTCCAAGGCTATCTTTCGGCTGCCATGAACCGTAATGGTCCCATTGTGACCCGGCATCTTGAGCTGTAAATATACGTAACACGGCCGTGCCATGAATTTGGCGTAAGCCGGCCGCCCAAATATGGCATGATACAGACTTCTTATCTTGACCACCTCAAAGGTCAATTTTTCCGCCCTGTAGTTGTACTCATCTCCAAAGGCCATTTCCAGCTCAATCTTACCAACTGGATAAGCCGACTTACCAGGCACCACTCCATGGAAAACAGTATTGGACTGGCTGAGGTTCTTATCAATCAACCCCATACGACGGAAGGTCTCATAATAGAGGATGTTGATGCTGCTGCCTCCATCCATGAGCACCTTAGTGAACTTATATCCTCCCACCTGAGGAGCCACCACCAGAGCCAGGTGACCTGGATTATCAACCCGGGGAGGGTGATCCTCCCTACTCCACACAATAGGCTGTTCAGACCATCTCAGATAGCGTGGAACCGCCGGCTCAACAGCATTCACCGCCCTCTTATGACCTCCAGCAATTCCATGGCCATTTCGTAACTCTCGATCCAGCCTCCGGGTTGTAAATCAGCCGTGTAATTTAGGCACCTTTCTAGGCCCTTTGAAATCCTTGGGCAGACGTTCATTGCGGAGAGCCGGCACTAGACAAGGGACACCTCCAGTCCTCGTAGGGATACCCACATCGACGGAAGCCGTCGGATAAGCTGGGGGTGGCTGGTAAGCCGTCAACTGAGGCACCTGCTCCGCCTCTTGCCATGCTCTGTCTTGGTTTGCTGCGTGAAAGGCTCCGTTATGAGCCGGGCCGTGACCAGGTGGCAAGTCATGGCTTCGGACATTACTTGAGCCGGTCGCTGAGACCATGTGTCTGCTATAACTCGGGCTCCGGCCTGGACGAGGGGTTGAATGAATCCTGTCCCGGCTATAAGAATACGCTTCTTGCTGCGCCAGAGCCGTCTGAAGGAGTTCTCTGACCCGGTGGGTTTCAACCGCCGTTGGAGAGTCACCATCAATTGGGAGAGCCGCCAGCCGTGCCGCCGCGGCGACCATGTTTTCCAACAGGTTGGCATAATGACCCGGTGGTATTGGTATGTACTGAGGCGGGGCAGGGTTCACCCGGGGAGGTCCCATTACTTGGGGCTGAATTGGCGTCCCAGCCCTAGGCACCATGATCTCTGGCGGGTTACTAGACCCTGCACCCGGCGTGTTGAAGAGGTTTCGAGGATCGTAAACCGGAGGGAGTCGGGATTGGGCCTTTTGATGCCTCCTTCTCATGATCTCATTGGATGCGTTTTGATCCATCGTGAGCCGGAAGTACTGTGCCTGAATCAGCTGAGTCTGGGCGTCGAGAGCCGCCCTCTCTGCAGCCATCCAGATCCCCTCCGCTACCAGATCCTCCTTGGCCTTTGCTAGATCCAACTTTAACTGTGCCACCTCCGCGTCATGCTGAACTTGATCCGCCGGAGCAACCGTAGCAGTCAACAGGACCGTCGTCTTGTCTGTGAGATCCATCAGCACCTGAGCCGGCGAAGACACCGGGCTTCCTGACCCGGAGGCGGGGTCTTGAACAGGTTGCGCGCCGGCCATGAAGATTCCAACCCGGCTCGGCGGCTCAAAGGGGTCCGGAATGCTGTCGCCGTCGGAACAACCCCTGAGCCTACCATCTTGCAGTTGATACAACGAGTTTGACTCATCCGTAGACGACTCGCCGTCAGAGCCGGCGGCCGTCTCATCGCCAGATCCAGATCCTCCAGAGAGT
This sequence comes from Triticum aestivum, assembly GCF_018294505.1. Lineage (NCBI taxonomy): Eukaryota > Viridiplantae > Streptophyta > Magnoliopsida > Poales > Poaceae > Triticum > Triticum aestivum. The sequence continues at coordinate 513,675,801 of NC_057805.1, read as the reverse complement.
CCTCCGTGGATACATCCCACGAAAGCATGCTTCAAGGCAGGTAAAGCCCGAACGGGTCGTGCACGCTAAGCCGTCTCGATGAGATCGGCGCAGAGATCCGGCTCAGGGCCCGGCTCACCAATCTTGCCAATGAAGACATGAATTCCGCCGAAGGGGACCCGGTACCCGTACTCAATTGAGCCGGCGTCGGGGCCCCAGTTTGCATCGTCGATGTAGAGCTTGCTGCAACGACTCTTGGTCATCCGGCCCACAGCGTATCCCTTGAGCCCTTCGAAGCTGCCCTTCAAGAACTCAAATCCACCGTGCGCTGGCCCCACGGTGGGCGCCAACTGTCGTGGAATTGTCACGGCAGATGTCCTCGTGTGAGGACTTAGTCGTGGAGCCATCGCAGCTAGGAAGCTTAAAGGGGTTAAACGGGACAAGGAACACGAGGGTTATACTGGTTCGGCCCCTTACGGTGAAGGTAAAAGCCTATGTCCAGTTGAGGTGGTATTGATTAGGGTTTCGACGACCAGGAGCTAAACCGTCCTGCCTGGTTATCGATCTTGTCTTTATTGTCCCTAAACCGCCGCCGGGTCGTCCCTTTATATAGAGAGGTTGACGCCCAGCGGCTCTCAGAGCCCCGGCCGGCTCATAACAGTGTCCGGCTCGAACTCTTAGCTATTCTTGCCTTACACTACAAGTTTCACCCTAACGGCGGTTAACACTACGGGCCTTAAGCCACCTCCGGGTCTTAAGCCCATGATTGACCCGCCGTCTTCAATTTTGGTGCTGGGCTTCGCATGATGACCATTATGAGTAACCCGGCCCCTCCTGGGCGGGTGACTCTAATGGTTATATCCTCAACAGGTAGAGTTGTCAAAAACTCTGCACCACCTGCGTTGACAGGCCAATAGACCCTGGATCAGTTAAACGCTCTCGAGCCAGATCCATAGCGTCCAGGGTACTTCAAGGGGTATAATTCTAAGCACGCCTGGACTCACAAGACATGCTTATGGGATCTGCCTTACTTCAAAGACATCCTTTGCCCACACAACATCGACGTGATGCACACTGAGAAGAATATCGCCGAGGCACTTTTTGGTACATTGTTCGGCATAGATGGGAAGTCAGAGGATAATACTAAGGCTAGAGTCGATCTGGAGGCGCTATGTGATAGGCCATTACAAAACATGAAAGAACCGAAAGGAAAGCAAAACTGGACGAAGCCAAAGGCAAGGTTCAATCTTGGAAGGCTAGCTATGAGGGAAATTATCTTGTGGGTGAAAATGCAGTTGATGTTCCCCGATGGGTATGTAGCGAATCTAAAGAGGGGAGCGAGTCTTGATAAATTGAAGATATTTGGTCTCAAGAGTCATGATTGGCACATATGGATTGAGCAGGTAATCCTGGTGATGTTGCGTGGCTTCATCCCTGAGGATGAATGGCTAGTACTGGCAGAACTCAGATATTTCTTCCGTGTTCTTTGTGCGAAAGAACTATCGCCTGGCGTGCTAGAAGAGATGGAAGAGTTGGCGCCGGAGTTGATCTGCAAGTTAGAGAAGATCTTTCCACCGGGCTTCTTTAATCCAATGCAGCATTTGATTTTGCATCTCCCGACCGAGGCAAGATTGGGGGGGGGCGTGCAAAATCGTTGGTGCTACCCAACTGAGAGGATGCAGAAGACGCTTCGAGAAAAATGTAAAAATAAACGTAGAATTGAAGCATCGATGGCTGAGGCATTCATCACTGAGGAGGCGGCAAACTTCATGACAGCACACTATGAAGCCAAAAATCGTCATTTGCATAATCCGAAGCCTCAGTACAATGCTGACGAACCTCAAAAGGGTGGATCCAACCTCAGCCTATTCAAAGGGAATCTCGCACCAGCCAGTGGTTCGAAACCAGTATCTTTGGATAACGAAGAATGGCGGACCATTACGTTGTATATCTTCAACAACCTGACAGAAGTGCGGCCGTACATCGAGTAAGTTCTCGGCACATTGTTTCGCAACTTCTATTTCCTTTGAACTGCTCTTATTCCTAGATATTTCATACAGTCGATACGTCGCCATATTCTCGTATGGAGTGGTGGTCCAAAAGGATTCCGTCGAAGAGTATGAGCTTCTCGCAAAGCAAGGAGGCGGCTATCCTGGTTTCATCTCTTGGTTCAAACAAACGGTAATTTCTATTAGACCATTTCATTTCATTCGCTAATTTCTGCCTCATGCAACAATCCTTTCGTATTAAACTTGTAGGCTAATTCAGAGTCGATGGACGCCAAATTGAGACAAGTCGCTAATGGTTTTGACTATAAGGTCCGTTCATTTGAGAAATACGACATCAACGGGTATCGCTTTCGTACCTATGGCAAAGAGTTATCTATGGCCGACCGAAAGTCTACAAATTGTTGTGTATCTGCTATCGGCGAAGGAGGTACCGAGTATTATGGGAGAGTTGAAGCTATTTATGAACTTCTATTCTATGGTGACAACCCACCGAATGTCGTACTCTTCAAATGTTATTGGTTTCAGCCGAAGGAGACTAGAAGGACTCATGAACATATTGGGCTAGTTGAAATCAAACAAAGCACCCATTTATATGTTCCTGATGTCTATATTACGGCTCAACAGGCGACCCAAGTATTCTATCTACCGTGGGCCTGCCAAACTAATCCAAATCTGAAAGGTTGGGATGTCGTTTATGAAGTGCCGCCACGTGCTAGACTATCTCCCCCAAAGGAAGAGGATTATGAACCTCACATTAACCTAGACACATATGAAGGAGAATTCTTCCAAGAGACACGTCTTTCCAAAAAGCGTTTCAAGAACCGCTATACTTCACCCCAAATCATTGAAGTAGATAGCGACAGTGAATCCTACATCAACCCAGAGGAGAAACAAGAAGAGCCGGAACAAGAAGAGGTTACTGCTGCGGATGACCTGTCAATGCTTGACCGATTACGTCAAGGTGGCCTTCCACATGTTGATGCCACTGAACCCTATGAGCCCGTCATTGATTATAGTGATGATGATGATTATGCATTTATTGATGATAGTGACCGAGATTATTAGTAGTGTCAGGTATTCAATTTTTTTATGTTGTACTTGATGATGATACACTTAAGTGATATACATATTATTATTCATGTCGGTATTTTTTTATGTCGTACTAATTTCGTTTAGTCTTTGTCATGGCAGGTGTTGAAAGATGGTGGGCACCGGACGGGAGCGCTCTGAGGCCCCTTCTTCGTCGGCGCGTCGTGGGAGGTCTTCCATTCCACACGCACCCATTTTACCTTAGTTAGCTCATAAATGATCCATTTACCCAAGTTAGCTCTAAAATGACCCATTTTACCTAGACTAGCTCCAAAATGATCCATTTTACCTATGTTAGCTCTAAAATGACCCATTTTACCTAGGTTAGCTCCAAAATGACACATCTTACCTAGGTTAGCTCCAAAATGATGGATTTCACCCAAGTTAGCTCTAAAATGACCCATTTTACCTAGGTTAGCTCACAAACGATCCATTTTACCTAGTTTAGCTCCAAAATGACCCATCACACCTAGGTTAGCTCTAAAATGATGCATTTTACCTAAGTTAGCTCATAAACGATCTATTTCACCTAGGTTAGCTCATAAACGATCCATTTCACCTAACTTAGCTCAAAAACGATCCATTTCACCTACGTTAGCTCCGAAATGACCCATCATACCTAGGTTAGCTCTAAAGTGATGCATTATACCTAAGTTAGCTTAGAAACGATCTATTTCACCTAGGTTAGCTCATAAATGATCCATTTCAACTAAGTTAGCTCATAAATGATCCATTTCACCTACGTTAGCTCATAAATGGCATATACTTCTTCTTCTAGTCACCTTTTTCTAACTTTCTTATTTGCCATTTTGCAGATTTCATTCACTTCACGAAAGCTAGCTTACTATGATGGAGTGCTTGTTTTTTCTTTCATTCTCCTCTAGTATTCTTCTAGCTTGCTATGATGAAACTTGCTATCTTGATGAAACTTTGCATTGTAATATGTATGGATGGAACAATGTGTATGTGCAACTTGCTATGTATGAATGGATGGAACTATATATGTATGCACGATGAAACTTATGTGCTGGATATGTCATATGCTTGCTGTTAAATAGCCCTGTGAAATATATATATATGTCATATATTTGCTGTGAAAATTGCTGGATTTAAAAAAACAGAAAAAAAAAGAGGCACCTTTGCCGTCAGCCGCTGATGGCAAAGGCTCCTTTGCCGTCTGCCGCAGACGCCAAAGAAGCCACGCGGCGGCCACTTGTGCTCCCTGGGAGCTGACCCATTTGGTCAGTTTGCCTACAACGGCGGACGGCAAAGGCTTTGCCTATAGTGACAGACGGCAAAGGCTTGTCCCGCAGTGACGTCCAGCTGACGTCATTCTGCGGACGGCAAAGGCCGGATGCTCTTTGCCGTCAGCGGCGGACGGCAAAGGCTGCTGTTAGCCGCCTAACGGACTAACAATGCATTTATTGCCGTCGGCTTTCTTTGCCGTCAGCCGCTGATAGCAAAGGCCCCTTTGCCGTCCGCTTCAAAAAGCAGACGGCAAAGAAGCTCTTTACCGATGCCTACTTTTCCGGAGCCTTTTGCCGTCTGCGGCAGACGGCAAAGGCCTTTGCCGTCCGCAATCCTTGCCTTTGCCGTCTGCTGTGGCAGACGGCAAAGTAGCTGATTCCTATAGGGGTATATTGGTTTTCCGGATGATTATCAGATAGACTTCCACCTTCAGTGCTCTATAGATGACTATGGTAGGCTTGTCACTTGGAATAACCCAAACATTGATCGTCGGGTGGTTCTTATCAAGGTCAGAGTGATTCATATGAGGCTCATCCCTAAAAGCATTGTTGTCCATCAGCTTCGGGGTGATAGAGTGTGTTGGACTGTTGCTGTTTTTATCTTAAGAGGTGCAGATTGGAATTCGCATGATCCAGAGGTGCCCACGGCTGATGAGGAGCCGCCTCCGGCTAATGGCATCCCCCATCCCATGTGTTGGGGATGGTCTAACTGCACAGCAAATATACCAGCAGCAACTGCAGAACTGGCTTATTCATAATGGGATTGGTAATGACAATGAGCTGCATCAGGCAGCTCAACAGGATGATCCCCATCATGCCCAATGGGATGCTTGGCCTGCTCCTGCTCTACAGGCACCACAGATGCCTGCGGCCCTGGTCAACTTCCAAGGTTGGTTGGCTGCCCAAGGTTTGAGAGTTCAGATGGTATCTTACCTGAGGATAATGTGACTGATAGCCTCAACTCTGCTTGGGATTCCAGCTCTACTAGCTCACAGGGATCTACTATTGCTCCTGCTCTTCCAGTCACTTTGTTTGTGCCCCCTCCTCCACGTGAAGTAATCTCCATGGATGTTGTTGTCTCTGCTGTCAACCTGAATGTGAGCATCTCGGTCCAAGGTAACGATCTGGCTACTGTCCTTGTCAATGAGGTCATTCCTCGCAACATCTTCACTGCCTATCTTTCAAGGTCTATTTTGAGTGTGATTGCTGCTTTTGGCCCTTGGAGCACTGGTTATGGGCTGCCTCCTCTTGAACTGCAAATGACAGCTGTCGGTGTCAAAACCGGCGGATCTCGGGTAGGGGGTCCCGAACTGTGCGTCTAAGGCGGATGGTAACAGGAGGCGAGGGACACAATGTTTACCCAGGCTCGGGCCCTCTCGATAGAGGTAATACCCTACTTCCTGCTTGATTGATCTTGATGATATGAGTATTACAAGAGTTGATCTACCACAAGATCGTAGAGGCTAAACCCTAGAAGCTAGCCTATGGTATGATTGTTGTTGTCCTACGGACTAAACCCTCCGGTTTATATAGACACCGAAGGGGGCTAGGGTTACACAGAGTCGGTTACAAGGGAGGAGATCTACATATCCGTATTGCCAAGCTTGCCTTCCACACCAAGGAAAGTCCCATCCGGACACGGGACAAAGTCATCAATCTTGTATCTTCATAGTCCAATAGTCCGGCCAAAGGATATAGTCCGGCTGTCCGAGGACCCCCTAATCCAGGACTCCCTCAGTATCCCCTGAACCAGGCTTCAATGACGATGAGTCCGGCGCGCAGATTGTCTTCGGCATTCCAAGGCGGGTTCCTCCTCCGAATACTCCATAAAAGATTTTGAACACAAGGATAGTGTCCGGCTCTGCAAAACAAATTCCACATACCACCGTAGAGAGAATAATATTTCCACAAATCCAATCTGCCGACCGCTTTTCATAATGTGATGTATTGCCGTGGTCTGGTCATGACGAACCGTTTTTCCGAGCCTGCCACTGCACGTGTCGCGAGGCGGTTTTCATTGGCACGTCCTGTCTAGAGATCGTGTCCCTTTTTTCACGGGATTCTCATCAATACGGGTATAGGTAACCCAATCGTGCCCGTTGGTATGACTCCTCGATTTAGGCAAGTCCCAAACGGCCACGCGGAGGACGCTTGATATTCATCCCCTTTATAAAGAGGCCTAGGCCTGTCTCCTCCCTCTCGCGCTCAATTAACCCTCCCCCCACCTCGAGTTCCAACACCCAAGGCTCAGGCTAGGAGCTTCGGACCTACAATCATGTCCAGATCCAACCTTCAAGGTCGGTGGGTGCCCTCCTCCGTCACAGAGGAGGACATCAAGAAGCTAAGAGAGGCTAGGTATTTGACCGGCGAAATCTCGCACAGGCTGCCTGCTCGAGGGCAGGTCATTCCCACTCCCGAACCTGGCGAGAGTGTCGTATTCGTCTCGCACTTCCTCCGAGGGCTAGGTTTCAGTCTAGATCCCTTTGTCAGAGGGCTCATGTTCTACTACGGGCTCGATTTCCATGATCTGGCTCCGGATTCTATCCTTCACATCTCGTCGTTCATCGTCGTGTGTGAAGCCTTCCTCCGCATTACCCCACACTTCAGCCTATGGCTCAAGACCTTTAATGTGAAGCCGAAGATGATTGAGGGGCGACATGCAGAGTGCGGAGGTGCCGTAATAAGCAAAGGCGCCAATGTTCCATGGCCAAAGGGTTCCTTCCCGGAGGAGTCCAGTTTATGGCAACGGGAGTGGTTTTATATCACAGCTCCCCGGGGTACCAAGTGGGTAGCCGCCCCTGCCTTCCGCTTGGGCCCCCCTCCACAACTGGCATCATGGGTCAACAAGGGGCTGGACTGGGGCCAGCAAATGATGTGCCGACATTGCAGAGTCGCATTCGAGATCTCTACGAGAGAGATATCAGCCTTGTTAAGGTAATGCAAGTTATGCTAGTTCGTCAATGTCGGGACCCCGATTCCAAGTCACACCGATCTAGCCTGTAACACCTCATATCACTTTGCGGCCTCACGCACGGTACTCCCACGGGTGTCGCCTTACCATGGCCCGGGACCGTTTGCGCCTTTTGGCTCGCGTATATGACAATGTCGCTAGCATCCATATGACAGAGAACCCGGGCCGACATGGCTAGTCGTGAACCCAAAGCGGCACTAACGTATGGGGACAGGCATACATGAATCAACATCGAACGTGTCGGTCAGCAGCGTGCGAATCCGGGCTGTAGCACTGGGCTAACAGGACTCCGGGAACCCGGGCTGTAGCAGGCTAAGCAGGACTCCGGATGTCACCGCGTGACATTTCCCCGAAGGGACAGACACAGGAACGAAGTGAATCACATGCCGGCCAGTCAAGTGTTCCGGAGCAGTAGTGCTAGGCTAGCAGGACTCCGGTGAACCGGGCTGTAGCGGACTACTATGGCTCATGGAGCACAAGACTACATTTCCCCATAAGAGAGGCTACCAAGGATACACAACTAGGTTGTCGGATCCCACACATACCAAGCATTTCAATCATACACACAATATGCTCGATATGTGCAAATACAACATGGCATCACAACAAGACTCTACGACTCAGAGTATTTATTCATTAGGCCCCGAAGAGCTAGATATTACAAACATGGGTCTCATGACCCAACATTCAGAGCAGACAAGTCAAAGCACATGCGGAAGCTTAACATGTCTGAGTACAGACATCTACAAATGAAAAAGGCTGAGAAGCCTGACTATTTACTAGATCCTGCCGAGGGCACAAGATCGTAGCTGAGGTATCAAGCTAGACGTCGAAGTCCACACGGAACTACTAGCGAGACTGGCGTCTCTCTGCAAAACATAAAATAGGCAAACGTGAGTACAAATGTACCCAGCAAGACTTACATCAGAACTAGCTATATATGCATCGGTATCAACAAAAGGGGTGGTGGAGTTTAACTGCAGCAAGCCAGCTTTGACTCAGTGGCTAACCTGAACTACGACTGCAAGCAACTCTTTGAGGTAGCGCACACGAGTCCACATATTCACCATATCAATACTCCACTATGGATCCGCTCCCGTCTCCCTACGAGAACGCCATCCATAGCACTCACGCTTATCTTGCGCATTTTAGAGTATCCACTTTCACTTGTCTATGAACTGTTATAGGCAACCCAGAAGTCCATTTCCGCGGACACGGCTATTCGAATAGATGATGTTAACCCTGCAGGGGTGTACTTCGACACACACGCTCTCACCACTTACCGCCGTTTACACGACATGTACTCGGCAACCTTCAAGCGGAAGCCCAGCGAGGGTGTCGGCCGCAGCCTACCTAAACACTCAAGTCTCTAGTCCAGGTTTATCGCCTATTCAGGTTCCATCCGCAGGGAGTCCGGCCGAGGTTTCCACATACGGCCCCGAACGATGTGTGCGGGGTTCCGAGACACCAAACGGGCGCCCGGCATGCCCGGCCACGTGCCTACCGCATCACAGCCCACCCCTCCGGTCAGCGCTGCCCACAGCCTCCAGCATACTACAAACACCAGAAACTACTTGCAACTCCTGGACAGAGGACAAGGGTGATTAAGAAGCCGAGAGGGTCCATTGGTTTCGGGCCCAATGCGTGGTAGTAACTGTATCATGGATCACAAACACAGAACTCAGTTCCTGAGGACGGCTGCAATGAGACAACCCACCATGTACTCCTACATGGCCTCTCACCGCTACCTTTACCAAATCGTGTTCACACACTTAGCTCACACACAGTAGGACATGTTCATCACCATTCCAACTCATCCCCGATGAATCATACCTGACACAACTCTAAGCAATAGCAGGCATGACAAACAAGCATGAATGAGTAGGCACATCAGGGCTCAAACAACTCCTACTCATGCTAGTGGGTTTCATCTATTTACTGTGGCAATGACAGGTCATGCAGAGGATAAGGGGTTCAACTACCGCAACAAGTAACAGTTGAATCGTTGTTGTCCTAATGTAGTAAAAGAGAGCGGGAGCGAGAGAGTGGGATTGTATCGGAATGAACAAGGGGGTTATGCTTGCCTGACACTTCCGAAGATAGTATAGCTCTTCATCGGTGTCATCGATCTCATCGTCGGAATCACGACTATCGAGAGGGGACAATCACCGGCAAACAAGGAAGAACACAATCAATGCAATGCACAATATGATGCATGATCATGACATGGCAATATGACGTGATTTGGCCTAATGCAACTAGCAACAGAAAGGTTTGGGTTGATTTGAACTCAAGGTTCAAATTCAAATTCAAACTATGAATTCAAATAGTGCATTATCATGTTTTCACCTATACAGCAGGTATAACTTATTTTGACATGCATGAAAATGATACAGATGGATAGATTGCATTTTTCTGATAATTTTTCATATATAACTTGTTTGATTTGGAGCTACGGTTGAATTTCTATGAATTTTAGAAGTTCGCACTATTTTCTGGAATTTCCTGATTAAAAATAAATCCAGAAAATGTTTTACTGCGTCAGCCTGACGTCAGTGTGACGTCAGCAGGTCAACTAACCCGGTCAGGTCAAACCTGACCAGTGGGGTCCACTGGTCAGTGACTCAGTCAACTAAGAGGCTTAATTAGCACTAACTAAAAGTTAATCTAAGCTAATTAGTCCATGGACCCACACGTCAGTGGCTGTGTGTTTAAACTTAAGTTAATTTAACACTTAGCTAATTATCAGGGCCAGGGCCACTAGTCAGCGGCTAACCTAACTAACCTAAATAGGATTAGCCCTAACTAGCTTAGTTAGTCGGGCGGGGCCCGCATGTAAGTGAGAGAGAGAGGTCAAACCTCTGGTCAGACGGGGTCAAACCCCAGGTCGAACGGGTCAAACACGCCGGCGACTCGACGCCAGCGAGTCCAGACGCGGCGGAGCACGTCGGAAATCGTCCACCGGCGACCATTTGGACAGCGGATTGGTGCTACGCGTAGCTGGCGCTCAGCCGCATCCAGTGGTGCAGGCGGTTGGGCGAGAGGGGGCTGAAATCGACGGCGACGACGACAACCGCGGTGGCCGGAGTTCGGACCTCGGTGAAAACGGCGTTGCGGCGCACGGTAGGAGCAACGGGTGAGTGCTCTAGACTCCTGACGGCGTGCTGCGCATGTTGCAGAGCTCGGTTGCGGGTTCCCGTAGGTGTGGCTGCGGTGGCGACAAGGCTGTGCGGCGGCAAGCTTCGGGCATGGCGGTCAGCGGGGCTAGAGGAAGAAAACGATGGCGGGGAGAGAGGGGTTCGGTAGAGGAGCTCACGGCGAGGTCGATGAGTAGCTCAGCGTGCTCGGGGACGCTCAGGGGTCGGCGAATCGAACGACGGCGTTCGTCGGAGCAGACGAGGAAGATGGCGACGGTGACGATGCTGCAGGGCATCCGCGGGCGCGTTCTTCGGCTTGGAGCTTCACGGCATCGAGGCGGAGCTCGAGATCACAACCATGGGGCAAGGGGACGGTAGTGGGCGCGGTGCTTTGCGGCGGCGGGCACCGGCGTTCTTGGGTCCGAGGGGGAGCGAGGCAGAGAGCAGGCTGGGGGCGAGTGAGAGGGCAGAGAGTGAGGGAGAGGAGAGAGGGGTCTCTGGGCGTCTCCGTGGCGCCCTCGGGTGCCTCCAGCGGAGAGCAGGTAAGGAGGAGGTGGCCGGCGCGTGGCCAGCGTGCGGCGAGCACGCGCTCGTCCTTCTGTCCAGGGAGGAAGATGACAGGGGGGGCTAGCTGGGCTGGGCCGCCACAGTGGTGGGCTGGCCTAGCCACTTGGGCTGCAGGTAAGGCCCAGGTAAGGTTCTCTCTCTCTTCTGTTTTCTAATTTGTTTTTGTTTTCTAATTATTTGCCTCTGTTTTGAGCTTAGGAAAAATACCAAGGCATTTCTTAAAATCCTGAAAATATTCATGGACACTTGCTGAATTATTTCAGTGGCCCAAAAATAGTTCCAACATTATTTGAACATTTAAATTATTTATAGCATTTAAATGCCCAAAAGTCAAATACAATAAGATTTAATTCAAAAATCCAGGATGGCCTAGAAATAGGTGCATCATTTTTGGCAGAGGTTTTCACCTTTAACAAAAATCATGAACTTTTCTAAAGGGCATTTGGGTTCATTGAAAATATTGTTTACTTGAACCTAGTTGAATTGATTTAGTGCCAGGGCTTGGTCATCCCCAATTCAAATTTCCTTTGAATTAAAAACATGATGCATGAGGAACAAGCAAAGTCAACCAAGGGCTGATTTGGGGCTGTGACAGCTCACTCCCACTAAACAAGAATCTCGTCCCGAGATTCAAGACGTGAGGTAAGAAGACAGAGGGGACACAAAGCTAACACGATCTTCATGATCCAATTGCTCTTCGCGAAGATGTTGATCCATTGCTTCAATTAACGTTGACGTCTTTGCTTTCGAGATCTTCATCCGACACGATGACAACAAGGGAAGCTCTATAGAAATCGATCTCCTTAAAGATCGAGCAACTCACGATCAACTCACGGAATGCGACGTTGAGTATCTCTTGAGCTGAGACTCAACACATACATCGAGAGAGGGATGAAGTGAAACAGAGAACGAAGATTCAAGTTGATAAGCACAATTCCACGCTGAATAAGATGGTGCATGGTTTCAAAGTAGCGAGGAGATAATTGCCACGATTCCATAACGGGGCACCTTGGGGAAGGTGACTCATAGAAATATTCCCTTAAGTGGCAAAAGGAATTACTTTTGATATAAATATCATTGAAACTCTTTATGCCAGCCTAAGGCAATCACAAACGATCGTTCGAGGGAGTTCGGGAGAACGACACACTCGGGCTAGGATGGACGATGTGGACTACCTTGTTGAAGACAACACAAGGGGTGATTTGCTTATCACCAGAAATGGTCGGAACCCCTGGTGGGACCACTTTTGAAGATGGTCCTTATCAGTAACTACTGGGAAGGGTAATCCGAGGTAGGATGGCACAATGACGGTGCAAGCTAGGAACAAAAAAATGCAAATGCTAGGAATGATTCTAGTAACTGGGGAGAAGCTCGACAGTAGAGAGTGAATCTACTGTTTGAAAGGTTTAGCATAACCGAAGGAAACTGGGAGCAATTCCAGTTAGTGCCGATGATAACACCTAGTGCTTGTGCGTGCTCTCAAGAACTTGAGTATTTCCATATTCATCAAGGTTTTACCAACATCCGTGTCGAGGATCCTGGCAACACATCATACTACCATGATGATTAGTGATGGAGGATGCAGGTGCAAAGAAGGACAACACTTTCTCAGATTTTTCCTTAGCAGTGCCAAAGAAGCAATCTGGATGATCGACCGAGAGACATTTAGCACTCCACTTCTAATGTTCTCCTTGATGTGCTAGCGTAACCCATTTATTGATATGGTTTGGTATCTAGAACATCAAGTAAAAGGTCGGACTTCGGGAGCACAAGAATCCATAAGGAATAACTACGGAAGTAAATCCTACGAAATCCTTATGGGGAGGTTGCCAACTTCCTTAATCAAGATACTACCATAATAGGTCTTCCGGCTGGGTGTGTTGGCCACGACATCCACTTTACCGGTTATCGAGAGACCAATATTATAATTCTTGGAAAATGTTCCAACCATCATATCTGCCCGAGATTCAGATCTGGTTGGTGTCAGGATATTCCAGACTCATCAAGTCTAGAAGGAAAATGAAAGTTTGCAACACAAATCGACAAGATGACGTTGCGAGATTCTCAGGGGATGAACTACGATAGCAAGCTCCAAAACATGAGCTGGTTCTGCTACAAACACATGTGAACACGCTGTCCCAGACAAGCATGACCACACAGTAGTCTTATGATAAAACACTACCGAGTTCAGGTGGGGAACCATCATCTAGGGTAACGAAGTCTTGTGCATGACCTAGGATTTGCACAACAACTCCTTTTCCTTGAACAAATCAATCAGTGGCTTAGTGTGCTAGAGAATTCATATGGAATGAAGATGATCAGTCTAACAGACCACGGAATACTTCGCACGTGCATAACTGACTTGGGATGATTCCAAAAGAGGCAACATTGACTTTCTCAAATCCACGACGGCAACTTGCATCAGATGCACGTGAATTAGAGGAAGTCACTACTTTCATCCAAACATATGCTTCATGAACGGAACACGAAGATAATGCTTATAAAGTTTCCAATACTAGCTGGATGTTCAACACGAGTCATGGACAAGATGAGAATGTTGTCAATGGGCTTAACAACAATTCATCCAGGTTTCCATATAAATGTAATTCCATAACTATGTGAACATGGTGATAGCACTGGTCATACCAAAGGATGTAATGGTGTATGCTCGAGGGATCAACCACGAGTAAGACAACATTATGCATATCGTTGGTTCTGACTTGATTTGGTGATAGCCCATACGCAAATCAAAGATTTGGGTAAGACAATAGATCCAACAATTGATCACGAGGATCAATCAATGAAGATATCATCTTTCTTCAACACACACACAGACACAAGATATCCCTTTGGAAATGAACTAAGTTAGACAACCTTTTATCTTCCAACTCTCCAAGTTGTTGTTTAGCTTGACCAACTAGCTCAGGGGTATCCAACACAGATTCTTGGAGAAGGGGTGGTTTATTGGAAAACCAACTTGTTCACAAACTCAACATATTGGTCAGGGACAACCTGGTGGTACTTCCAAGAAGATATTTGGAAAATCGCGATCCACCGACATGTTAGTAAGATCGAGAACAATCTTGCTTTTCAGGGCAAGACGATATGACCGAATAAGCAAGGACTGACACTATCCTAACTCATTGATCGAAAAGTACACCGGGAATATGGACTAGGTAGCACGATCAACCTCAGGATGGTGATTCAATAACCAACACGCTAAGGATGAAATTATTGTCCTTTAACTACCAAGCAACGGAGTTGCTAGGAGTATAGATTTCACACACCACGATTCACTTGTCAGTATTCCGGTTACAATAACACGGAGACCGAGGAATGAATAACGATGGCCAGAAGTATCACTGCAACAAGAATTCATAAGGGTTGGTGCAATCCTCATGAGATTCCTGACATAAAGAGGGTAATACTCGTAGGTAGAACAGAACAAAAGCTGGTTAGGCATTTGATCTGCGGAATACAACTACTTTGACCCAATCCCAGAGATGGACGAGGTACTGGAGTTTGTTTCTCCTAGTCATTCCGGATTAGAATGGCTTGACAGACCACAAGAATAATAGGCATTGATAACACAAAGGCACAATTACTCCTGACTATCAATTGATAGACGAGGGCCAGAAAATAACTAAAGAGGGACAACTCAAAGGAACATATGGTTTTCTGAGTTGTGGATGCATAGGTTAGTATGTCGAACCAAGTCCAACAAGTTTCTTCTAGATAACCCATGCAGAAAGGTAGGACTGGCAGAGTCACAATATGAATGGAGTACTCCTCAAGAGCGCCCTGGTTGTGATCTTTTGGTTAAAAGAACTTCTGCCATAATGGTTCATGGTATTGGAAGAAGGAGATACCTCGGATCTCGAGGACTAATGAAAGGTTACTAATAACCTAAAGGAACGAGCAAACACTAGCTACACGAGTTAAGTAGAGTGAATCTTGGGTTCAAGAACCCAGAAATAGAATGCCTACTAACTAAATGGCATCACGGGATGCTTTCAAGAATAGTGGCCAGAATCATCACACTGGGGGATGCAAGCATTGCTAGATTACTAAGTGGTCCTCTAAGACACCTAGGGTCATAATAATAACTCCAACATATATGCCGAGGCAATAGAATACCTCAACTCAGCAATTAGTGTGATTAACCTGGCCTAAAAGAACAACAAAACCAGAGGGAAAAGATTTTGCAAATGCATCAGATGGTTTAGAAACCTGGGATGACTCGGACAGCATAACGGCTGTAAATGCTCAGAAAAAGATTTGAGACATTCACAAGGATTTGCATAGTCACTTAACAACATCATATCAAGGTTCTGGTTCAACTGACAACATACTGAAAGTAGTAGAAACTAAACAGGGCTTGAATCCAACAATCCTATGAGTCTACGGATTAGTAACACGTCATCCTGATAGATAGATGAGAAGGCCTAGTTCTTAATCCCCGTAGAAGAGAAGAGGATGACTCAGATCAGAAGGGCATAAGGTAAAGGAGTAAAAAGAGCCTTACGTTCCCTCCCACAATCAATTCCCTTATATAACCAAAGCATTTCTAGACACAACTTCGACCAGTTTGGCTTGGTAATCCTACAGGCAGTCAGGCTCTAATACCAACGCTGTCGGGACCCCGATTCCAAGTCACACCGATCTAGCCTGTAACACCTCATATCACTTTGCGGCCTCACGCACGGTACTCCCACGGGTGTCGCCTTACCATGGCCCGGGACCGTTTGCGCCTTTTGGCTCGCGTATATGACAATGTCGCTAGCATCCATATGACAGAGAACCCGGGCCGACATGGCTAGTCGTGAACCCAAAGCGGCACTAACGTATGGGGACAGGCATACATGAATCAACATCGAACGTGTCGGTCAGCAGCGTGCGAATCCGGGCTGTAGCACTGGGCTAACAGGACTCCGGGAACCCGGGCTGTAGCAGGCTAAGCAGGACTCCGGATGTCACCGCGTGACATTTCCCCGAAGGGACAGACACAGGAACGAAGTGAATCACATGCCGGCCAGTCAAGTGTTCCGGAGCAGTAGTGCTGGGCTAGCAGGACTCCGGTGAACCGGGCTGTAGCGGACTACTATGGCTCATGGAGCACAAGACTACATTTCCCCATAAGAGAGGCTACCAAGGATACACAACTAGGTTGTCGGATCCCACACATACCAAGCATTTCAATCATACACACAATATGCTCGATATGTGCAAATACAACATGGCATCACAACAAGACTCTACGACTCAGAGTATTTATTCATTAGGCCCCGAAGAGCTAGATATTACAAACATGGGTCTCATGACCCAACATTCAGAGCAGACAAGTCAAAGCACATGCGGAAGCTTAACATGTCTGAGTACAGACATCTACAAACGAAAAAGGCTGAGAAGCCTGACTATTTACTAGATCCTGCCGAGGGCACAAGATCGTAGCTGAGGTATCAAGCTAGACGTCGAAGTCCACACGGAACTACTAGCGAGACTGGCGTCTCTCTGCAAAACATAAAATAGGCAAACGTGAGTACAAATGTACCCAGCAAGACTTACATCAGAACTAGCTATATATGCATCGGTATCAACAAAAGGGGTGGTGGAGTTTAACTGCAGCAAGCCAGCTTTGACTCAGGGGCTAACCTGAACTACGACTGCAAGCAACTCTTTGAGGTGGCACACACGAGTCCACATATTCACCATATCAATACTCCACTATGGATCCGCTCCCGTCTCCCTACGAGAACGCCATCCATAGCACTCACGCTTATCTTGCGCATTTTAGAGTATCCACTTTCACTTGTCTATGAACTGTTATAGGCAACCCAGAAGTCCATTTCCGCGGACACGGCTATTCGAATAGATGATGTTAACCCTGCAGGGGTGTACTTCGACACACACGCTCTCACCACTTACCGCCGTTTACACGACATGTACTCGGCAACCTTCAAGCGGAAGCCCAGCGAGGGTGTCGGCCGCAGCCTACCTAAACACTCAAGTCTCTAGTCCAGGTTTATCGCCTATTCAGGTTCCATCCGCAGGGAGTCCAGCCGAGGTTTCCACATACGGCCCCGAACGATGTGTGCGGGGTTCCGAGACACCAAACGGGCGCCCGGCATGCCCCGCCACGTGCCTACCGCATCACAGCCCACCCCTCCGGTCAGCGCTGCCCACGGCCTCCAGCATACTACAAACACCAGAAACTACTTGCAACTCCTGGACAGAGGACAAGGGTGATTAAGAAGCCGAGAGGGTCCATTGGTTTCGGGCCCAATGCGTGGTAGTAACTGTATCATGGATCACAAACACAGAACTCAGTTCCTGAGGACGGCTGCAATGAGACAACCCACCATGTACTCCTACATGGCCTCTCACCGCTACCTTTACCAAATCGTGTTCACACACTTAGCTCACACACAGTAGGACATGTTCATCCCCATTCCAACTCATCCCTGATGAATCATACCTGACACAACTCTAAGCAATAGCAGGCATGACAAACAAGCATGAATGAGTAGGCACATCAGGGCTCAAACAACTCCTACTCATGCTAGTGGGTTTCATCTATTTACTGTGGCAATGACAGGTCATGCAGAGGATAAGGGGTTCAACTACCGCAACAAGTAACAGTTGAATCGTTGTTCTCCTAATGTAGTAAAAGAGAGCGGGAGCGAGAGAGTGGGATTGTATCGGAATGAACAAGGGGGTTATGCTTGCCTGACACTTCCGAAGATAGTATAGCTCTTCATCGGTGTCATCGATCTCATCGTCGGAATCACGACTATCGAGAGGGGACAATCACCGGCAAACAAGGAAGAACACAATCAATGCAATGCACAATATGATGCATGATCATGACATGGCAATATGACGTGATTTGGCCTAATGCAACTAGCAACAGAAAGGTTTGGGTTGATTTGAACTCAAGGTTCAAATTCAAATTCAAACTATGAATTCAAATAGTGCATTATCATGTTTTCACCTATACAGCAGGTATAACTTATTTTGACATGCATGAAAATGATACATATGGATAGATTGCATTTTTCTGATAATTTTTCATATATAACTTGTTTGATTTGGAGCTACGGTTGAATTTCTATGAATTTTAGAAGTTCGCACTATTTTCTGGAATTTCCTGATTAAAAATAAATCCAGAAAATGTTTTACTGCGTCAGCCTGACGTCAGTGTGACGTCAGCAGGTCAACTAACCCGGTCAGGTCAAACCTGATCAGTGGGGTCCACTGGTCAGTGACTCAGTCAACTAAGAGGCTTAATTAGCACTAACTAAAAGTTAATCTAAGCTAATCAGTCCATGGACCCACACGTCAGTGGCTGTGTGTTTAAACTTAAGTTAATTTAACACTTAGCTAATTATCAGGGCCAGGGCCCACTAGTCAGGGCTAACCTAACTAACCTAAATAGGATTAGCCCTAACTAGCTTAGTTAGTCGGGCGGGGCCCGCATGTAAGTGAGAGAGAGAGGTCAAACCTCTGGTCAGACGGGGTCAAACCCCAGGTCGAACGGGTCAAACACGCCGGCGACTCGACGCCGGCGAGTCCAGACGCGGCGGAGCACGTCGGAAATCGTCCACCGGCGACCATTTGGACAGCGGATTGGTGCTACGCGCAGCTGGCGCTCAGCCGCATCCAGTGGTGCAGGCGGTTGGGCGAGAGGGGGCTGAAATCGACGGCGACGACGACAACCGCGGTGGCCGGAGTTCAGACCTCGGTGAAAAAGGCGTTGCGGCGCACGGTAGGAGCAACGGGTGAGTGCTCTAGACTCCTGACGGCGTGCTGCGCATGTTGCAGAGCTCGGTTGCGGGTTCCCGTAGGTGTGGCTGCGGTGGCGACAAGGTTGTGCGGCGGCAAGCTTCGGGCACGGCGGTCAGCGGGGCTAGAGGAAGAAAACGACGGCGGGGAGAGAGGGGTTCGGTAGAGGAGCTCACGGCGAGGTCGATGAGTAGCTCAGCGTGCTCGGGGACGCTCAGGGGTCGGCGAATCGAACGACGGCGTTCGTCGGAGCAGACGAGGAAGATGGCGACGGTGACGATGCTGCAGGGCATCCGCGGGCGCGTTCTTTGGCTTGGAGCTTCATGGCATCGAGGCGGAGCTCGAGGTCACAACCATGGGGCAAGGGGACGGTGGTGGGCGCGGTGCTTTGCGGCGGCGGGCACCGGCGTTCTTGGGTCCGAGGGGGAGCGAGGCAGAGAGCAGGCTGGGGGTGAGTGAGAGGGCAGAGAGTGAGGGAGAGGAGAGAGGGGTCTCTGGGCGTCTCCGTGGCGCCCTCGGGTGCCTCCAGCGGAGAGCAGGTAAGCAGGAGGTGGCCGGCGCGTGGCCAGCGTGCGGCGAGCACGCGCTCGTCCTTCTGTCCAAGGAGGAAGACGACAGGGGGGGCTAGCTGGGCTGGGCCGCCACAGTGGTGGGCTGGCCTAGCCACTTGGGCTGCAGGTAAGGCCCAGGTAAGGTTCTCTCTCTCTTCTGTTTTCTAATTTGTTTTTGTTTTCTAATTATTTGCCTCTGTTTTGAGCTTAGGAAAAATACCAAGGCATTTCTTAAAATCCTGAAAATATTCATGGACACTTGCTGAATTATTTCAGTGGCCCAAAAAAAGTTCCAACATTATTTGAACATTTAAATTATTTATAGCATTTAAATGCCCAAAAGTCAAATACAATAAGATTTAATTCAAAAATCCAGGATGGCCTAGAAATAGGTGCATCATTTTTGGCAGAGGTTTTCACCTTTAACAAAAATCATGAACTTTTCTAAAGGGCATTTGGGTTCATTGAAAATATTGTTTACTTGAACCTAGTTGAATTGATTTAGTGCCAGGGCTTGGTCATCCCCAATTCAAATTTCCTTTGAATTAAAAACATGATGCATGAGGACCAAGCAAAGTCAACCAAGGACTGATCTGGGGTTGTGACAGTCAAGCCCTGCCTTGCAAACGTCGACCTCTCCGTATGTGGGAGTTCAACCCGGAAGGAACGTGAACTATTGAGCACTTCTTCGGCGTGACGCTCGAAGAGATGTACAGATCGTTCTTCGGATCACAAATAGAGTGTCCGGACACCTCCGAGGATGCGGGTCTGAACTGCAATCGCCCAGACACTCAAGTAAGTAATTCCGTGGCCGAACATGTTGTCTTTGAATTTATCACAACATCATTCTGAAAATTCACCTTTTGACCAGGACTGGATAAAAAAGGCAAAGATGATCAGGTGTCCGGCCCCCCTTCCCGAGGGCTCACCGGATCCTGTACTAGCCAGGATGCTTGAACTTGCGCCTTATCAAGCACCATCAAGGGAAGGTAAAGGGAGGAATAAAGAGGCCGAGAGCGAGCCTCACTCACTATTCATCCAAACCGGGGGGATTAGTGCCTCCTCGAAGGAGGATAACCGGGGGGGAGAATCTAAAATTCCCTCTCCCCGGGGAAGGAAGAGGACCGCCTCTGAATACTTGGAAGTAATGGTCTCCAAGCGAGGGAAGAATTCTTTGTCGGAGGGTCCTACCCCGAAGGGCATCCTTACCGCACAGTACCCGCAAGGGGACCAGCCCTCTAGCGAGCTGTAAGTAAACAAAAGTACTTTATAGTAAATATACCCTGCTTCATTTCTGAGAATAGTAACCGAGACATATGTTTTGTAGTTCGGATCGTAGCCCTTCGCGACAGAGTTCGTCTTCGGGGGATCTTCTTCCGGAGATGATGGAAAGCGAAACGCCTCCTCGCGCCTCCCCGCCTCGTGAAGCGGGCGACCCTGAGGTGTCGTCACGGAGGATTTCTCCTGATCCGCCAAGGCCAGAAGGTAACCCTTCGGCCACCCAAAGTCCAGGGTATTCGGCTCCTAAGGAGAGCAACAGAAAGAGTTCGGAACTGTCCGGTGCGCGACCAGACGCACTGATCAATCTTCTGGAGCAAGCGGCTATCTCAGAAACTCATCGTACACTAATGGGTACGGTGGTCGAGAGGATTTCATCCGCCGAAAGCTGGTTGCATGAAGCTTTTGTGAGTCTGCTGAGAGGCTTTGAGGTACGTGAAGTAATGTATATTTTTTGGACGATACCGCACACGCTAGGTGTGGCCTATGCAGATAGTAGCCCCTGAGACCCTGGTTGCTGTCGAAAAAGACAGCAAATAGAGGATCATAGTCCCACGTAATAACCGTGCTACTTTCATGTGCAGGTGGCTGCGGGTCCAGTGGCTAGCCGGACTGGTGAGTTTGCCGAACTGAAGCGGCAACTTGATGCGGCAGAAGCCGACATCGTGCTTGTAAATAAGCGGCTTGACGAGGCACAGGGTATGTATTCTCCTAGGATCAATACATATTAAGAGGAGCATGATGCTAGTAACTATAATATGCTGTGACTGCAGATGGAGCTGTCGCCGTGGAGACCCTTCGGGCGGAACTTGCCCGAGCCAAGGAACAAGCCAGGAGGAGTGATGCGGCCGCTCTAAAGGCGGTCGAAGAGCTGAGAGCCGAACAGGCTGTGCATTGCCAAAGCAAGGATAGAATAGCCAAGATGGCTGTTGAGTTGAAAGATGCCGCCGACCGTTACGAGCTTCTTGAAAAGGAAAACCGAACGAAGATGACGGACCTGGAGAAGGCCATGGTAGCGGCCAAGGACGCCCACTCTAAAATCAGAGCGGCGAAGGAGGAGCTACGTCAAGCCGGGGATATCGCGGCTGGGAAGCCCTTTTTGTTGCGGATGAAGTTCGGAGATCCTAAGTATGCCCCTCTTGATCAACTATGGAGTTCTGCAGACGCATACATGGATTTGGCAGTGAGTGCTGCTGATGCGGCCGAGTATTTCAAAGATCAAAAAGATCGTGAAGTGGAAAAGTTGTTCTAGTCACAGTTCAATGTTCCAGTGCGTCCGCTGCTGTTGAATAAGCGAATGGCCGAGTGGGCCAAGCTCCATAGGTTGTTCGGGCTTGCCATGAGGTCTGTTGTGGATCATCTTTGGCCGGAAGGGCCAAGGCTGAATAGTTATTTTAGTTTAGTGCAACAGTTTCTTGGTGTTGTGCCGCGCATCGACGCTATGAAAAGGTCGGCGTGCATAGAGGGTGCGCGGATGGCACTTGCCCGTGTCAAGACATACTGGGCAGAGATGGAGGCCACCGCTATTGCAACCCAGAGTTCGGCCATGGGCCGAATATCAGCCGAGCACTATTTTGAAGAAGTCCTTGAAGGCGATCGTTTAATAGAGGCTCAGTGCTCGAAGAATATTATGTTCTAGTGACATGTGTTCCCATTGTAGAAACAATGTTTATTGAATTATAAAGGCTGTGTTTATACTTTTGCCTGAAAGTATTATGATGCCTCCTGTGCGGCCCTTTATGTATATATGTATATAACCTGAAAGTTTGCAGTCGTTGGCTTCAACCCCCACGCATATAATGCGAGGGTGTTTGCAAAAAACGCATATTCACACTTGATCCAATGTCTTGGTCCATTAAGGAGGTGATAGCATAGTGAACGAGGCAATCAGACTATATTGCTTTAACACTTTCACTTAGCCATAGGAGTTTGACGGTGGGACTACTATATAGCCCCTGGTACCTCTGCGCTCGTCCGAATACGGGGCGCGTACATACATGACCGGGAAACGGCCCTTCGTTAATGTGGAGGAATCCCGAAGATTCCGCAAAGTCATCGAGTGGTTGACCAGTCTCGCGCTTTATCATGACAGTCAGTTTTCGGCTTTCTCTACTGAGGTGCTCATCCGGATGAACCAGGGCACAATCGCAGTAGTTCTCCCGGTGCCACCTTAGCCGATAGAGCGGAACATAAGGTAGCAAAACACGGGAGCCGGGCAAACCCAACATTTGACCAAAGACATGATTCGGAGCTGATGAATATAGGGCCAAACTCGCGACGTCGAACACTCCCTAAGGTATTCGGTCTTTATAACATATGTCGGGCCGAGCAATGCCCTTGATAATGAACCCCAAGTGTCTAGGTACGTGCAATGTTCTGACGTGGCGAAATGCCAATAACGTCAGCATCCTTCTTGGTTGTACTGAGTATCCGGAGGATGTGAACAACAAGAGACAGTGAAAAAGGTTTACACAGGGTCTTAATCTAAAAAGAAACCTTTGAGCGGGCCCCTGCTGCACGTCTGCGCGTGTGTCTCTGTTGTGCCATATCCTGGAAGGGTCTAGCACGATTGTCGTCTGTAAAAGAGAAGAACTTAGGTGAAAGTTGTCGTGCGAAAAATTGGTTATTCTCGATAAACCATGAAAATTCAAGATAAGTAAAGTTGAGCCGAACTAGCCCTATTTACACGCGGGAAGCCCCTGGTACCGCCTATGAGGGTAAATCCATCAAACCAATCTTAGGTATATCTAAGCTGTTGTAGCTAGTGATGTGCCAGACTCGTCTAGCCGTGTCCGCGGTCTTGACGACCGATCGTTTATTCTGGTTGGAGAGGCCGTTTAGTGTTCGGCTACTAAAGCCGCCACACGTTCTTCCGTGCATAAGGAACGCTCGATATTTCCGCTAATTGTGATGATGCCACATGGACCGGGCATCTTAAGCTTAAGGGAAGCGTAATGCGGTACTACATTAAAACGAGCAAAAGCTGCTCTTCCGAGTAGTGCTTGATAGCCACTTCGGAATGGAGCGATGTCGAAGATTAACTTTTCGCTTCGGAAGTTGTCGGGAGAACCAAATACAACCTCTAGTACTAGAGAGCCCGTGCAGCGGGCCTTTGGGCCTGGTATTACTCCCTTAAAGGTAGTATTACTGTGGCTGATTCTTGTCGGGTCTATCCCCATTTTGCGGACTGTGTCCTGATATATCAGATTAAGACTACTGCCGTCGTCCATAAGGACTTGTGTGAGATGGTATCCGTTTATTATTGGCTCTAACATCAAGGCAGCCAATCCTCTGTGCCAGATACTTGTCAGGTGATCCCTGCGATCAAAAGTGACCGGGCAGGCCGACCAGGGGTTAAAGTTAGGGGTGACGGGCTCTACGGCACGTGTGTCTCGGAGTGCATGTTTGCTTCTCCTCTTCGTCACGTGAATCATGTTCACTGTTTTAACCTCTGGTGGGAATTTTTTCTGTCCCCCAGTGCTTTGATGTCGAGGCTCGTCCTCGTCTTCACTTGGTGTCTCCCTCCCCTTGTGTTCGGCGTTTAGCTTACCGGCCTGCTTGAAGACCCAGCATTCTCTGTGGGTGTGATTTGCGGGTTTATCAGGGGTGCCATGAATCTGACATAATTTGTGTAGAATCTTGTTTAGGCTTGACGGTCCATCTCTACTGCCTTTGAAAGGCTTTTTCCGTTGACCCGGTCGAGAGCCCCTCAATCCGGCGTTTACCGCCGTGTTGTCTGGGCTGTCTTCGTTATTTCGACGCTTGCTTTTACTGCGTCGTGGTTTTCCATTGCCGTCCCTGACTTCGGATGTGCCTGGGTCGCTGGTGCTACTACGGGCTAGCCAGCTATCTTCGCCCGCGCAAAAGCGGGTCATTAGGCTTGTCAGAGCTGCCATTGTTCTCGGTTTTTCTTGGCCGAGATGTCTGGCGAGCCATTCGTCTCGGACGCTGTGTTTGAAAGCTGCTAAGGCTTCGGCGTCCGGGCAGTCGATGATTTGGTTCTTCTTAGTGAGAAATCTGTACCAAAGCTTTCGGGCTGACTCTCCGGGCTGTTGAATTATGTGACTTAAATCATCTGCATCTGGAGGTCGGACATAGGTCCCTTGAAAAGAAAGCCCTAAAGGCATCCTCAAGCTCCTCCCAGCTTCCAATTGAGTTTTCGGGGAGGCTCTTCAGCCAGTGCCGAGCTGGTCCTTTCAGCTTGAGGGGAAACTACTTGATGGCGTGGAGATTGTCTCTGCGAGCCACATGGATATGGAGGATAAAGTCCTCAATCCAGACCCCAGGGTCTGTGGTTCCGTCGTACGCCTCTATGTTCACGGGTTTGAATCCTTCTGGAAATTCGTGGTCCAGCACCTCATCGGTGAAACATAGGGGGTGTGTGGCACCCCTGTATTTGGATGTGTCGTGGCGTTCTGACGGTTGTAGTGTTCGGTTTTGGTTGTGCGCTGGAGCGCGTTTCCTTGATCCGTAGATGGATCTGGTCGCGCCGGTCTTCTGATGCAAGTCCTCACGTGAAGCGTGTGTTGACTTATGTGCGGCCTTGTTAGCCGCTCTATCGCGGCCACAAGGTGGTCGATCCAACCGGTCGGCCACTTTATTTTTTGGCTGTGTGGGCTCTAAGGCCTCATCATCAAATTCAGGCAACAGTTTGCGCTATGGATAGCTCTTTGTGTGGTAACTACCACCATACTTATCTTCATTGTCGAGCACTTTGTTCCATCTACTGTTGAGCGTATTCTGTGCGGCCTTAAGCCTTTGCTTCTGTTTCTTCAGACTCCTCGCGGTGGCAATAAGCCTTCTGCGGAGGTTCTCTTGTTCCAAGTGCCTTTCTGGGATGACGTGTGCATCTTCGTCCGGACTGTTTTCCTCTCCGGAGGGAGGTTGATGAGCTTTATCCTCGGCGTCGCCGTGTTCGGACAGCGGATCCGTACTATGTTCGTCGTTTGCTGGTTCATCCTGCTCTGCTGCTGGGTCAATGTGGTCGTCGTTTCCTCTGGAGTCGACTGGGGTGTTATTTTCTCTTGCAGTGTTATCGCTGTTTTTGCCGAGGCGGGATTTAGAGCGGCGCCTACGCCGACGCTTTGTTTACTTCTCGAGGGAGCTATCCTTCGCTGCATCCTTCCATTCCTCGTCATTGTTTTCTTTGGGTGTATCCACCATGTATATGTCATGTGATGAAGTGGTTGTCCAGCGCCCTGTGGGCGATGGTTCCTGTTCCTCTCCTACATCGTCGTCCATGCTGTCGATGTCTTCGGAGTCGAAATCGAGCATGTTGGTTAAATCGTCGACAGTGGCTACTGAGTGGGTGGTTGGTGTGGAGCGAATTTCTTCGTCGTCCGCATCCCATTCTAGCCGGACATAGTTCGGCCAAGGTTCTCCTGACAAGGAGAGGGACCTTAATGAATTTAGCACATCGCCGAAAGGCGAGTGCTGAAAGATATCCGCCGAGGTAAACTCCATGATCGGCGCCCAATCAGATTTGATAGGCTCGGACACAAGCAGCTCGGAGTCCGTGGCCGGGGACGAATCCAATGATTCGGCAACACGGGTCTCGTGGGAGGTGAAGTCAGTATTCGGATCTATCGCCAGTGAGAGTGCGGCTTTCATGGCGGGGTCTATCCACCCATCCTCCGATGGCGCAATTTGTTCCGGATTAAGGGCCGGAGTAGTTGCGGGCGTGATCTCCCGAACACTGTCCGACGGCGGAGCTGAATCATGCTCGTCATGATCGTGCGGCGTACCTGACATGGGCTCGAATCCGCCGAAGATCAAGTCTCTTCGGATGTCGGCAGTGTAATTCAAGTTTCCAAATCTGACCTGATGGCCAGGGGCGTAGCTTTCGATCTGCTCCAGATGGCCAAGCGAATTGGCCCGCAGTATGAAGCCGCCGAATACGAAGATCTGTCTGGGGAGGAAAACCTCACCCTGGACCGCGTCATTGCCAATGATCGAAGGAGCCATCAACCTTACAGTGACGGCACAGTGGAACTCTCAATGAAAGCACCAATGTCGGTGTCAAAACCGGCAGATCTCGCGTAGGGGGTCCCGAACTGTGTGTCTAAGGCGGATGGTAACAGGAGGCGGGGGACACAATGTTTACCCAGGTTCGGGCCCTCTCGATGGAGGTAATACCCTACTTCCTGCTTGATTGATCTTGATGATATGAGTATTACAAGAGTTGATCTACCACGAGATCGTAGAGGCTAAACCCTAGAAGCTAGCCTATGGTATGATTGTTGTTGTCCTACGGACTAAACCCTTCGGTTTATATAGACACCGGAGGGGGCTAGGGTTACACAGAGTCGGTTACAAGGGAGGAGATCTACATATCTGTATTGCCAAGCTTGCTTTCCACGCCAAGGAAAGTCCCATCCGGACGCGGGACAAAGTCTTCAATCGTGTATCTTCATAGTCCAATAGTCCGGCCAAAGGATATAGTCCGGCTGTCCGAGGACCCCCTAATCCAGGACTCCCTCACTCAGGTACTCCCGCTGGCCCCTGGCCCATCCTCTGCTCGCCCACGTCGCTCCAAGTACCAAGTGCCGCTTGTCACCACTGAAGTTCGACGTAGCTCACGTTCTACCCGATATGATGGCTTCAGAGTGCCTCAAATCTCAGATGTTCGTCCGTCGGTCTCCAAGGTCAAACCTCGCCACATTCCTTCGGCGGCCTCGAGCTCTTCCACACATGCTGCGGACCTGCCACCGCCGCCTACCCCTCTTCGCATCTTGCAGGATATTGGCGTTAATCGTTGTGCAGTCCCTCCTCAAGAACTGACTGAAGCTGCGTTGCTGGCCTCTGAAGTCCCTGAAGCTCCTGCTGCTGGCTCTGGGGATGAATCTTCCTCCTCGGAGTAAATTGGGTGTCAGTCCTATGCAACTTTTGCGTAATTGGAATGTTCTCTGCTGGAACATTCGTGGGATGAACTCAGACAAAAAACTTCTTGCTTTATCTTATGCTATCTCTGTTAGTGGTTGTGCCATAGTATGTCTGCAGGAAACTAAGAAACCTGCTGTCGACCTTGCTTTTATAAAAACTTGTTGCCCTAAGAGGTTCGATAAATTTGCTTTTGTTCCATCCAGAGGTGCCTTGGGTGGTTTGCTTACCATCTGGAATAGCTCGGTTTTTTCTAGGGTAGTCTCTGTTTCTGAAGATTTCGTTTTGGGCATCAGATTCACCAATGCTATTTCTGCTCAATCATGGACCTTGTACAATATTTATGGCCCATGCACGGGTCCTACTCGAGACGTTTTTACCAAATGTATGATTTGGACATCCAATCGGATGATGATTGTTTGTTTTTAGGGGACTTTAATTACATCCGTGGCCCTGAGAACCGCAATAAGCCAGGTGGTGACCCGAATGACATGTCCACTTTTAATGATATCATCCGTAAGCAAAATCTAGTTGATCTTCCCATCAAGGGCCGCCTCTATACTTGGAGTAATATG
The DNA here is from genome assembly GCF_018294505.1 of Triticum aestivum. Taxonomy (NCBI): domain Eukaryota; kingdom Viridiplantae; phylum Streptophyta; class Magnoliopsida; order Poales; family Poaceae; genus Triticum; species Triticum aestivum. The sequence continues at coordinate 513,647,737 of NC_057805.1, read as the reverse complement.
CAACATGACCCCTTGCTCGAACAGCTTGACTAGTTCTTTACCTTGCTCCATTGGACTCATGTTTATCCCAACACCTTAGTCAAACCACTCTGTAAACCCGTCTCGGATCATACTCCATGTGTGGTGACCATTGAAACAAAAATTCCACGTGTCAAGCTATTCTGATTTGAGTCCTACTGGCTGCTTCACCCAGGTTTCATGGATGTGGTCAAAAAGGTTTGGGAATGGCCCATCAACTCCACTACTGTTGCCACGGTCCTATGTCGGAAATTCAAGTTGTTACGACAAGAGCTAAAAAAGTGGAGTAAGAACATTTCTCGCCTATCAGTGGCCATTGAGGATACAAACAAGACTTTGAATGAGCTGGATGACCTTGAGAACAAATGACCTTTGACTATTCCTGAATCCAACTTTCGCAAAATCATCAAAAATCATCTTCTAAGACTGTTGGACTACCAGAAGCAATATTGGAGAAAGCGTTGCACGATACGTTGGGTCAAATTTGGTGATGAAAATACAAAATTCTTTCAAGCAATTGCAACCGAGCAGTATAGGAGAAACAACATCGCTACCCTTCAAACCCCGGATGGTCTGGTTGTGGAGGATCACACGGGGAAAGAAGCCCTTCTCTTTCAAGCTTACACTGAAAGACTTGGCACTTCTGCCCCTACACAAATGAGATTTAATCTCCCTGCTCTTATCAGACCGACAGAAAATCTTGAGCACCTCACACTACCTTTTACGCATGAGGAAATTGACTCGGTTATCAAAGAAATGCCAGCGGACAGAGCTCCCGGCCCGGATGGTTTCAGTGCTTTATTTCTCAAGGCTTGCTGGCCAATCATCAAGGACGACTTCTACACCCTTTGCTCGCAATTCCATGCTGGGGACCTTAATCTCCAAAGCATTAATGATGGGCTAATTACTCTCATACCAAAGGTGGGATCACCATCCACGGTCAATGATTATCACCCAATCACCTTACTCAATTGCTGCCTCAAACTCATTACAAAGCTCCTCGCTAATCGGTTGCAAAAATTCATTCTAAGGATCATCCATCGCAACCAATATGGCTTCATTCGTGGGCGAACAATCCAAGATTGCCTTGCTTGGACCTTTCAATACATTCATCAATGCAAGGCATCCAGGAGGAAAATTGTTCTCTTAAAATTGGATTTTGCAAAAGCCTTTGACACGATTGAACATGATCCCATGATCAAAATTATGAAGTGCATGGGGTTTAATGACAAATGGTTATCATGGTTTCAGGCGATCTTTTCCTCTGGGCGATCTTCCATCTTGCTCAACGGTGTCCCGGGCCGACAATTTCATTGTCACAGAGGTGTCCGCCAGGGGGACCCACTTTCACCTCTAATTTTCGTTCTGGCGGCGGATCTTCTTCAATCTGCCATCAATGATGCCTTCACGAGAGGTTTAATTGAGCTGCCCTTTCCCTCCAATGGGAACATGGATTATCCGATTGTCCAATATGCCGATGACACGCTCCTTCTCTTGCCCGCCTGCCCCCGACAAGCTGCAATCATTAAGACCATCTTGTCTGATTACGCTTCTTCCATTGGGCTGAAAATTAACTTTCACAAGTCAACGCTCATTCCCATTAACTTGGACTCGGATATGACCACCACCATTGCCTCGATTTTTGGTTCTTCGGTCGGCTCTATGCCCTTCACGTACCTTGGTCTCCCCTTGGGCACTTCCCACCCCACACTTCAAGATTTCATGCCACTCGTCGGCTCCATAGAAAGGAACTTGTCTTGTACGCTCTCACTCATGTCATATGCAGGGAAGTTGACTTTGGTTAACACAACAGTCACCTCACTGCTCATCTACGCCATGTGCACGCTCAAGTCCCCTCCCAAGCTCATTGAGATGCTGGACAAAATTAGAAGAAGGTGCCTATGGATCAAAAAGACAGACCAAGGGGAAAAATGAAACTCTCTCGCCGCATGGGACATGGTCTGTAAGCCTAAGAACAAAGGAGGCCTCGGTGTGCTAAACCTTAGAATCCAGAATGAGGCCCTACTCATGAAATTCTTGCATAAGTTTTATAACAAGTTGGACATCCCCTGGGTACAACTTACCTGGGATGGTTATTATGATCGGAAAATTCCACACTCCACAGATCCTATTGGGTCATTTTGGTGGAAAGACGTTCTCAAGCTAACTCCAGAATTCCGCGGGATCTCTTGAGTCAATATTGTCTGTGGAACCACAGCCCTCTTTTGGAAAGATCTCTAGACCGATCAATTACTCTCGGAGTCACACCCACGGGCTTACTCGTATGCAGTCAACGAGATGTCTCTGTAAGAGATTTCTTGGGGATCACGTCATTGGGAATGGCCTTTCATCTACCACTATCCCCCCAGGCTCATGATGAAGTCAGGAACTTGCAATTAATTGCGGCCACTACACAACCAATGACTGCCACGTCGGATGTCTGGGACTACGTTTGGGGCAAAACTACTTTTAAATCCACGGATTACTACAAGTTCTTCTTCAGGGAGATTCAGTCTCATCAAGTCTTCCGATGGCTCTGGAGATCTAAATGCACAATGAAGCTGAAAGTTTTTGCTTGGTTTTTACTCAATGACAAACTCAACACCCGTTATATGCTCAAGAGACGTCATTACAACATAGGAGATGATCATAATTGTCTAATTTGTGGGCTCAACATAGAAGAAATAGTTGAGCACATGATCTTCACTTGCAACTTCAGTAAGCGCTGTTGGCACGCTCTGGACATAAACTGGGAACCTTTTTCTAGGCGCCTGCAAGCCATTGAGGATCAGAAAGCCTCCCACCCTACACCTATGCTACTTGAGAAATTTGTTGTGGCAGCGTGCAGTATCTGGAAGGAAAGAAACAACAAACACTTCAGAGCTATAGATCCTTCCTTCAGCTCCTGGTTAGGCAGATTCAAGAAAGACTTTCAGCTCCTTCAACACAGGGTCAAAGAGGACCACAACTCCTTTGTACTCAACTTTGTAAACTCACTACCCTAAGCCTTAGATCTTATTTTTTCTACTTTTCTGCTAGATCCAAAGTGATCAAGCATCCACTCCCCCCCCCCATGTAAATACTCACCCCTTTACAGTGCCCTTTATTTTAATATATTAACACAGTAGGAGCCTTTCCTACTGTAAACGGTCAAAAAAATGAGGGACTACTACCTGTGTTATCCTGCAATTCTCACAAATACATTAGTCCCTCAATCAGGTTTGTCGTCAATACTCCAAAACCAACTAGGGGTGGCACTAGATGCACTTACAGGTACCATAGGGTGACCAGCGTGAAACGCCTTAATGGCAAGGAGGCAATTCTTATCATCAAGGGGCGGCTTGCCATCCGCTAGCCTGGTCGAATAGGACGCAGAAGTTAAGCGTACTCGGGCTGGAGTAGTCCAAGGATGGGTGACCCGGTGGGAAGTTGCATATCTCAAGCTTCATTTCAATGCCTTGATAATGACCTATCATGGCGATTATATAAACCTTGGGATTCCTGTTTTGCTACTTTGTAGACTATGTTTTTATGGGTTATTTTTTGCTCTAAAAAATTAAAGAATGATTGACTTGACCTGTCATGGCGTGTAGCGACCAGACCTCAAACAGTCTAGTCTCTGTGCATCAGTGTCATCCCTGGATCGGTAATGCTGACACGCACAGTACTTGAAGGATTTATAAGAGAGTAGCAATCACACACTTATTACATCGAATAGTCTCAAGAGAGAACTTATTACAATAAATATGGCTTAAGGCCATCTAATATGATAACAGCGGAAGGCTTGGAAGATAAAGTGAGTCCATCAACTCCAACGGCATCACTGAGTATAAGACCACGACCTATGGCACCTTAAACGTCATCTGAAAAGTCTGCAACATGAACGTTGCAGCACAAAAACGGGTCAGCACATGGAATATGCTGGCAAAGTAACACATAGAGAGTAATGAGCAAAATAATGCTAACACTACATGCATATTTGGCTGGTGGAAAGCTCTATGGTTACAATTTTGCGAAAAGCCAATTTTTCCCTACAACAAAGGAATAAAATTTTATTTAACTATTATGGTGGTTGTTAAACATTGAGAAGGTTCACCCAACTCAATCCCAATTAAGCAATCTTCATTAAACCCAACAAATTCAATTAAGTAATATGATGAGATTCACATGATAATCCAAGAACTAGATACTCAAGATGTCCATAACCGGGGACACGGCTAACCATGACTAGATTGTACACTCTACAGAAGTTTGTGCACTTTTCCCCACAAGACTCGATCTCCTCCGTTGGATTTCTCGCACTTCATGATTTTTGAGAAACGGATGACCGAGACACGGTCTTTCAGAAGCGTTAGCACCTTACGATGGGTAGACAGTTACACCTACTTTCCCCTACATCTGCTAGTCTACCACTATAAGAGTTCACATGACTTAATCAACTATGCTAGAGCCCATAATAGCTTGTGGCTGCACACAGAAGTTTCTAGCCTGAATAATCTCATGATCCCTTTGAGCCTGGGTGGCGGTCCATAGGAGAATCACACGGTACCCCGGGATTTCCAAAAAAAAGGCAACACTGGGTTCCCAGGTGCCTCAATCCACCCAGATGTGTATTTAAGTAGCCACCTTAAGTTAACCATTAATTAACAATCTCACATCTGTCATGTAATCACTCAAACCCAATCCACGTCTATGAGCATAGCATAGCAATATAAGCAAACGTAGAAGTAACTCCCAAGGGTTTGATAATAAAACAGGTAATAGGTACTACCTCATCTACTTCCCAAAACCCACAAATTAAATAGATCCTAACCATGCAATAGTTTGAGGGTTGATCTAATGCAATAAAGCTGGGTGGTAAAGAGGTATGGTCAAAGTGTTACTTGCCTTGCTGATGATCCGTGAAACCTTGAGACTCGTAGTATAGCACGCTTCGCACTCCGGGTACTCTATCGCAAACAAACAATACATACATAAGCAATCAAACAAGGGTGCACGGGTAAAACTCAAATAAGAGATCTAACCAGAAAGTTCAACTTAAGAACTCCGGTTTGCAAAAAAGAATCAAATCGAACGAAGCAACGAAACTCAAACGGCGAAAGAAACAAGCTCCGTTTACTAATCTGGACCTAAGTCAATTTTTACTGTACCAAAAACTTGTTCAAGTTGGTTAAAGAGAAAGAGGGTTTTGAGACGAAACTCTAGGAGCTTGAATTGCCTGATTCTGATAAACGAGCGAAAAGTTTTACTAAAACGAAAAACAGATCGGAAATCGCGTTCGAAAATTATTCGCGAAAATTCCGAGAAAAAGAAAAACTGACGAACAGGCAAACGAACGAACGTTCGCTGTCTGCGGCTAAACGACGAAAACCGTTCGTTAAAACGAACGTACGGACAAACGTCCGCTAAATAACTAAACCGATAAAAATATAAACCGAACCGATCAAAAAAAGGATCTAGGTTTTTTTTTAAACGAACGGTTTTATAAAAAAACCGGCAACGGCTACCTCGAGTCCGGCGAGATCTCCGGCGAGGCGGCGAGGTGGCGGCAGGGTCCGGCAGGGTCGGCTAGGGGCGGCGGGCCGGACGGCGGCTCCGGCGGGCGGCACGGGCGGCGGCGGCTCCGGGCGACGCGCGCGGCGGCGAGGCGGCGGCTAGGGTTAGGGTTGGCGGCGGCTGCTCGGGTGGGCTGGGGGCGCCGGGGTCGCGGCTTATAAGGGCCGGCCCGAGGAGTCCCGCTCGGGTACGGCCCGGAGTCGGTTGACTTTTTTTTTAACAATTTGGACGTGCAGAAAAAGTAAGAAAAGGAATACTAAAAGGACTCCAAAAATCTCGAAATAAATTTTCCCCGTCCTCTAAAAATAAGCCGGACAGGATGGACATTTATTTGGGCCTAAAATGCAATTTTGAAAAATGCATATTTTTCCTAGGCAAATAAAATAGAAATAAAATCCGAATAAAATCAAATATTTGTTTTTAATATTTTTTCTCCAACATTTCATTATTTTTGGAGAAGTCATATTATCCCCTCTCATGTATTTTGATATGAAATATTTTTTGAAGAGAAAAATAATTAAAACAAATGATCCTCGTTTCGGTATTTGATAAAATTCAAATATGAAAATCGTGAATTCCCCAACTCTCTCCGTGGGTCCTTGAGTTGCTTAGAATTTCGAGGATCGCAAACCGAAATGCAATAAAATATGATATGCATGATGATCTAATGTATAACATTCCAAATTGAAAATTTGGGATGTCACAAACCTACCCCCCTTAAGATGAATCTCGCCCTCGAGATTCAGGTTGGCTAGAAAATAGGTGAGGGTGATCCTTCCGTAGGTCTTCCTCTCGCTCCCAGGTGGCTTCGTCCTCGGTATGGTGGCTCCACTGAACTTTGCAAAACTTGATAACCTTGCTGCGGGTGACTCGGCTGGCATATTCGAGAATCTTGACTGGTTTCTCCTCATAGGTCAAATCACTATCCAACTGAATCGCTTCCAGTGGCACTGTATCTCTCAGTGGAATATCAGCCATCTCCGCGTGGCACTTCTTCAGCTGGGATATGTGGAACACATCGTGAACTCCCGACAATCCTTCGGGCAATTCCAATTTGTAAGCAACTGCTCCGATACGCTCCAAAACTTTGTATGGTCCTACGAAACGTGGCGCTAACTTTCCCTTAACTCCAAAACGCTTAACTCCTCGAAGCGGGGACACCCGAAGATAAACTCGGTCTCCGACTTCGTAAACTGTCTCCTTGCGTTTAGAATCTGCATAGCTCTTCTGCCTAGACTGGGCTACCTCGAGCCTATCGCGAATCAACTTCACCTTCTGTTCAGACTCTTTAATCAAATCTGGTCCAAACAACTGGCGGTCTCCAACTTCATCCCACAACAACGGTGTCATGCACCTCCTTCCATACAGAGCTTCTAAAGGGGCCATCTTCAAACTGTATTGGTAGCTGTTGTTGTAAGAAAACTCTGCAAACAGTAAATTATCATCCCAACTGGATCCATAATCTAGCGCACAAGCTCTCAGCATGTCTTCCAAAATCTGATTGACTCTCTCGGTCTGTCCATCTGTCTGCGGATGAAAGGCTGTACTGAACTCTAGCCTGTTACCCAAAGTCTCGTGCAACTGATGCCAGAACATTGAGGTAAACTGGGTTCCTCTATCTGATACAATAGTCCTCGGAACTCCATGCAGACATACGATCCTTGTCATGTATATCTTTGCCAACTTAGCACTGGTATAAGTGGTCTTTACTGGGATGAAATGAGATACCTTCGTCAATCGATCGACTACAACCCATATCGAGTCATAGCCTGAACGAGTCCTGGGCAATCCCGTGATGAAATCCATGCCTAGCTTATCCCACTTCCATTCGGGTATCAGCAATGGCTGTAGCAATCCTGCTGGCTTCTGGTGTTTTGCCTTCACTCTCTGACATACATCACAAACTGCTACATACTGCGCAATATCCTTCTTCATTCCGGTCCACCAGAAACTGTCCTTTAAATCCAGATACATCTTGGTATTTCCTGGGTGAATCGAATACGGCGAATCATGGGCCTCTTGCAGAATCAACTTCCTGATCTCCTGATCATTGGGCACATATACGCGGTCCTCAAACCATAAGGTATCGTGCTCATCCTGACGAAATCCCTTGGCTTTTCCTTTACTCATCCTTTGCTTGATCTCGGCAATCTCCTTGTCCGTCTTCTGAGCCTCTCTGATCTTATCCATCAAGGTAGACTAAATTTCCAAGGCTGCTACATAACCTCTTGGAACTATCTCCAAACGCAGCTCGCAAAGGTCTTCTGCTAACTCCTTGGGTAACTCTCCGGTCATGAGGGTATTTACATGACTCTTGCGGCTCAACGCATCAGCTACTACGTTAGCCTTTCCTGGGTGGTAATGCAATCTCATATCATAATCCTTAATGAGCTCTAGCCATCTCCTCTGTCTGAGATTCAGCTCCTTCTGCGTGAAAATGTACTTCAAACTCTTGTGATCCGTGTACACCTCACAATGGTTTCCGATGAGAAAATGTCTCCATGTCTTCAACGCATGCACTACGGCTGCTAACTCCAAATCATGTGTAGCATAATTCAACTCATGGGGTTTAAGCTGTCGTGAGGCATATGAAACAACTCTTCCCTCCTGCATAAGCACTGCTCCAAGTCCTCGACGAGAAGCGTCGCAATACACTTCATAATCTTTGCGTTGATCTGGTAGAATCAACACTGGTGATGTAACCAAGCGTCTTTTCATATCCTGAAAACTGGCCTCACATTCCTCAGTCCAATTGAATTTGGTGTCCTTCTTCAACAATTCCATCATAGGCTTTGCAATCTTTGAGAAATTCTCAATGAACCTCCGGTAGTATCCTGCGAGTCCAAGGAAACTCTGGATCTCTCCAACTGTCGTGGGTGACTCCCAATTTGTCACAGTGTTAACCTTGGTGGGATCTACTGCTATTCCTTCTCCGGATATAACATGTCCAAGGAATCCAACTTCCTTTAACCAAAACTCGCACTTGCTGAACTTGGCATATAACTGATGTTCTCTGAGCTTTACAAGTACCAAACGCAAATGCTCCTTATGCTCTTCTTCATTCTTCAAATAGACCAGAATATCATCAATGAACACCACGACGAACTTATCCAAAAACTCCATAAATACCTTGTTCATCATGTTCATAAAGTACGCAGTTGCGTTAGTCAGGCCAAATGACATAACGGTGTACTCATATAGCCATACCTTGTGGTAAAAGCTGTCTTGGGTATATCCTGCTCTCGAATCTTCAACTGCTGGTATCCTGATTGCAAATCGATCTTGGAAAATACTTTAGCTCCTTGTAGTCGGTCAAACAAATCATTGACCATCGGCAGTGGGTACTTGTTCTTGATGGTCACTTCATTCAATCCACGATAATCAACAACCATCCTCAACGATCCATCTTGCTTCTCCACTAGAAGTACTCACTACAAGAAACTTGTTAATTCATGACGGATTTCCCATGACAATTTCGAAATCTGTCATGGACGACCCAGTACAGCCTGCTGAGCCTGCTAAAGCCGGCCTAAGCATTCCCCGTATATAATGCAAACCCTAAAACTTGCTCCCCAGCCCCCTCCCTCCCCCCTCCTCCGCGGCCTTTCCTCTCGCGAGCCCCCTCTCTCCCACATGCGACTCCTCGCGCCGCCGCCCGATTCCGTCGACTTCCCGCGGGTATGGCTGGTGCGCAGCACACCCCCATCTTCCTCTCGCTCCGCTCCTTCCTCCCCTCTAGCTAGATTCACAACTCCCGGCCACCAGCGCTCGCCAGCAGGCCCTCCCCATGGCTAGGGTTTCGGCGCCGGGGCAGCTCCGATGGATCCTCCCCGTCGCCTGCTGCCGGTGCTGCTAGAACGGGGTGGCGCGGATGCCTTCCTCCCGCAGGATGTGCTGAGGCGACGCAACCTGCAGCGGCATACTCGGGAGTCAGGACGAGCGCGGGCGCCACGGCCTTGTCTCGCTCGACGATGGTGGCCGCGAACGCTGGTGGTCCTTCTCGTATTCTACCTCCAAGGACGTGCTTCGGTACAACTCAGGCACCCCTGCCCCTGAAGCCTGTCCTCTCATCCGGTGATGTACAGATCGTCCTCGCGTGCGTCGATTTGCCTCCTCCTCGACGCGGCACCTGCAACCTAGATGTGGACGTGGTGAGCTCCCTCTCTCTCCCTTCCTGTACCCAAAATCTGGATGGCACTTGTATCTGTAGTCACTTGCATCTGTACATACATACGCATGAATAAGTTTCTCATTAATTTTTGAGTACAGTCTATTGAACCTAATTGTACTTGCTGCCCTGTAAGCTATGAGAAGGAATTGTTTCATTGAAAGGGCCAAACACAATGATAACGACTCTTGCATTAGTTGAAGGGGTCAAAGAAATAGCATCAAAATATATTGAATTGAAATGTACTAATATATTGAAGTGAAAGTTACTATGCACATAATTTTGCAGAGCTAAATATATTGTGGCTATCCTACCCTGATTGCAATATATTGAAGTGCAAAAGGATTTGGATGTGAGATGTAGGCACGTTCATTCTGTTAATTGGTAGTTTTTACCGTGTGGCAATATATTTTGGGTCTGTTTGGATGGATACCAATGCCGGCCTTACCAATTTATTGGTTGTGCCCGTGACTTTTGGATACTGCTTGGATTGAAGCCATTTTTGGCTCGCCCAGCTCAGGTCGGCCGCGCCCCTACAGGATTTTCGCCAATTAGCGGGCGAAATGAAGGTGTGGAAAACGTCCGCCAATAATTTGGCAGCCAAATCGTGCGCACGTCTTATTATCCTGGCCGGCCGCATGACGTCGTCGGCAGTGGCCGAATCCGCCACCATTCTTGACGCCTTGCACTGTCTGCCAGGCTAATTAAGATAAAATTAAACCATGACATCGTGAAGCTCCAACTAAGCCTGGTTGTGATTATATTCAATTCAGTCTTGCTAATATGATAGTAGTGTTTTATCGGTTCATTATGCATGCTGTAAATTCTTGAAACCAAACTATACACTACCTGGTACAATCCAAACAAATATTGGCAAGTCTGCTGGCTTTAAACATTTTGGAAGAATTTAGTTAGTGAAGTAAGACATTTTGGAAGGCATAATTCTTTTAAGATTTTGGTTCAGTTTAGACAACATTTACATGTTAGTCTTAGTGAAATGAAACTGCACTTCTGATTTTCAACCAATCTCTTTGCTCTGGACAATATAGTTGGTACACCTCTGCTTGGTCGACGCCGACAATATAGCAGTAGCAGTACAGTTTAAGTTTTGGATTTGTTAAGATGTAGTCTTGGCCTTGCATCTTCAGTTTAGGTTTGCATTACAAAGATTGCTCTGTACTTTGCTTGTTTTCATATTAGCTTTATTGGTGGGGTTGCTGAATGTAAGATTGCTCTGTACTTATTTCCTGTGCTTACAACCTACTAGCAGCAGTATTTTAACTGCTTAAAGCCATTTGCTCTTGTTATTCATGATGTTGCAAATTTCTGTAAGGTATTCGAAAATAGTTCAAGAGTAACTCATTTGCATTACAATGAACCAAAAGATGCTAGAGTGGTGTTCACACTTATTTTGATACGTACGAGCATATTTTCAAGCAGCTAAAGCTGCAAGTTATAGACAGAGTTTACGTAATGTTGCTGCTTCTATTCCGCACACTAAAAAGGCAGCTTGTACTTGGAGCTGAATGGAAATATTCTGTAATTTTTGTTTGATAAGTTTTTTCCATTCCATTGATCCAGGTTTGGGTCTTCTCAATAAGTACACGATGTAGCAGAGCTTGTGGCATCAACCAAGGAGCTTGAGGCGTTGCATGTTGAAAAAAAATCAAGAAACACATGTAAGTACTATGGTGCAGCAGTTCCATTATTTTCCATTCCATGGCATATGGGATGAATCACTAATGCTCTTTCTATGCAACATGGGACATGATTTCTTACATGGCATTCTTCTCCTTGACCGATGTGTAAAATTGTGGTGTACTGTTGTATTATGCCCTCTCCTGTGCTCCTTGCTAGTATATTGTAACCAATGAGTACTCTCAGCCATATCAGTATCGCACACGTTGGGAATTCGTCTTTGGGAGCTTGCAGATTTGATTAGTTGCCAGTTTAGCTCGTCCAGAGAAGAAATTCAGTTTAAAGACATGTATTAAATGCAAGAAAATGTAAGTGGGCAACCCCTAGCCCTTATCATATATAATCGTTATGCACAGTAGTACTTGAATAATTATATCAATTTAGGTTTCTAATTTTTTCGGCGGATTTATGGCCTCAACTTTTGATGCTACAACACTTGAGTTATGTGATGTATAATTTGTTATGTTGTCACTTATAGGTCATCTCTAGAAATGTCTAATATTTGTTCTAATTTTGTGCAGATCATGTTATTCCTACTTGGTGCAGCCTATCACATATGCCATGACATGGTGTAGTTGCGATCAAGAGGGGGCCAACGACAAGAAGTTGAATAAGAATCTTTTGTATATGTTTTTGATGTAAACTGGATTGTGTTGGTTCTAACCTTGCTATGTGTTGTATTTCATCAATTGATGTTGTAAATTGTCTATTCACGGAGGATTTTGTAGATTGCTATGTTGTAGATACACGTGGATGGCTTCATAAATACTCTTTGTCTTGGGCCAAAGTTGGCATTATGATCTGTGTAAATGCTAAAATAATGTACTTGCTCAAAATTTCATGGAGGGAAATGGGTTAATTTGCTGGACAAAATTTAAATTTTGCATAAATCCATGACGGTTTCTATGACAAAAACAGTATCCATGTAGGCAGCCACGTCATTCCAATAGGTCTATCCAAAATGCTACGTGGCGCTTGTCTGTGACGGCCCATTCCATCACAAACGCTCGGGCCTAGTTTGGGCTGGGTGGGCCAGGGGCTAGACCTGTGACGGTCAAGATCCGTCATGGAAGGTGAGGTGTCAAATTATGACGCGATATACATGACGGATTTCAAATCCGTCATGCTCGGTCATCCTTGACGGATTTTCACTGCCCCGTGACGGATTGGAACCGTCATGTATTAACAGATCTCTTGTAGTGACTGGTGATCCCCAAGGTGACGAACTTGGGCGAATATATCCTTTATCCAGTAACTCCTTAATCTGCTTCTTAATTTCTTCCAAATCCTTAGCAGGCATCTTGTACGGTCTCTTAGATATTGGCCCTGTGTCTGGCAAAAGCTCAATCAAAAACTCAATGTCTCTATCCGGTGGCATGCCTGGCAACTCCTCTGGAAATACGTCAGGGAAATCCTTCAGCACTGGTACTTCCTCCTGTACAACTCCTGATAAGGAATTCACTTGAGTCCTCTTCGGCACATGCCGGGATACATACTTAATCCTTCGTCCTTCTAGGTTAGTAAGCAAGATCGTCTTACTGGCGCAATTGATGTTTCCTCCATACATCGATAGCCAATCCATTCCCAAAATCACATCCAAACCATGCGACTCCAAAACTATTAGGTCTGAGGGGAAAACATGCCTACCTATGGCCAATGGCATCTGAAAACATCCTTGGCTTGCCATATACTCTGCTCCTGGCGAGCTTACTAACATAGGTGTTCTAAGAACATTGGTGAGCAACTTATACTTATCCACAAATCCCCTTGATATGTATGAATGTGTTGCACCAGTATCAAAAAGAACGATTGCAGTAAACGACTTAACCAAAAACTTACCTATTACTGCATCAGGCTGGGCTTCTACCTCCTCCACGTTAACGTGGTTCACTTGTCCTCTGTTGAAAGGGTTCGGCTTCTTCCCCGAGCTTCCATTGCCATTCCCATTCTTAGCTTTAGGACATTCATTGGCATAATGTCCAGTCTTCTGGCATTTGTAGCAAGTGACGTGGCTCAGATCCTTCTTGGCTGGGGTTGATGGGTTGGAACGGTTCTGTCCGTTGCTTCCTCCGTTCCCATTGCCATTCTTGGGGCCACTATGATTGTGTGAGCTCCCTCCATTGTGATTGTGACCTCCGTGGTTATGCGGAAGGTGTCCTCCCGAGTTTGGGGTAAAACGAGGCTTCTGATGAGCTCATGTACTGTACTTTCCGTGTCCATACTTCCTCTTACGGCTCTCAATCTGCTGTTGCTTCCCTTCAATCATGAGAGCTCTGTCTATCAACTCCTGGTAGTTGTTAAAAGTTGCCACCATCAACTGCATGCTCAGCTCATCATTCAGTCCTTCCAGAAACTTCTCCTGCTTAGCTGCATCCGTAGCAACGTCATCTGGGGCATAACGTGCTAACTTACTGAAATCCTCCACGTATTGGCCAACGGTACGTCCTCCTTGGCGTATGTTGCAAAACTCACGCTTCTTCATGGCCATAGCTCCTGCTAAAACATGGGCAGTACGGAAAGCTTGCTGAAACTGGTCCCATGTGACAGTGTCAATGGGGTGAGTGGCTGTGTAATTCTCCCACCATGATGCTGCGGGTCCATCAAGCTGATGTGCGGCAAAACGCACTCTCTCCGCATCTGTGTATCCTGCAGTGGTCAATTCCCTTCCAATCTTGCGAAGCCAATCATCTGCAACAATCGGCTCGGTGCTGTTGGAAAACACCGGCGGATTCAGCCTAAGAAAACGGGCTAAGTGGTCAACTGGTGGGGGTGGTGGTGGGTTGTTGTTGTTGTTGTTATTCCCCTGGTTCTGAACTAGCACTTGCATCAGGGCATTCTTCTGCTGAATCAACTGAGTGATCTCCGGTGGGAAAACAAATCCGGTGTCGCGTCTCGGAGGCATCTGATGGGTTTAGAAAAGATGAGAAAATAGGATAGAATGAGATCTAGAGGGAAAACACTACCCATATGCACATGAGACAAACACAATCATATCACTCCAATCAATTCAAACAAGGCATACAATCGATCTAACTATCGTTACAAAGTGCTTGGACTATACTATATACATGGTGGAATACTACCACTGATATGGTGGTCGATTAGAAGAATTGATCGGTCGAAGACTCCATGATATCTGCTCCAGCTTCATCAACATAGTCATCATCGCTATCGTCAGGGTCCGAGTCGGTGTCGTCGATGATGATATAGTTCTCCGGGCAAGTGGAACTGTCATCTTCTCCTCCTGGCGCAGGGTCTCCCATGAAAACTCCTAGCTTCTTTGTCGGGTCGCCATTCTTCTCTAATAGTGCGACGATTTCCTCCATATAATCTTCGCGTGTAGCCTTGAGTTCTTTCTCCAGCTCCGTGATCCTTGTCATTACCTTCTTCAAATCTATCATGCCTGCGCACATCTGGTTCTCCTAGCGTCGAATGTCCTGGTTTAACTCCTAGATGAAAGCTGCAATAGATCTATCCTTCCTGGTACTGATCATCTCCCATTGCTCATCTCGGCGCCCACAAATCTGGTAGATTGTATCCTTGAGGTCATTGTGGTAAACTTCTCCAATTAGTCCCATGGTAATGTGAGCTGCCATACTCTTTCCTAGACTCCAGGTTGGTGCATCGAAAGAAAACTCTATGGGCTCAGTGACTGGCGTGAACGTCCTTCCTGGAACTTGAACTTGAATCATCCAGCGCTCCTCTTCCGATAAAGTGGCGTTGTAGGTCCCGGTGAAGCTTGGTATTCCGATGTTCAGGTACCTAGTAACTTCCTTCAAGTGTCGTCCAAAAGGTGTATCCTCGTCCGGTTGCGCGAACTTGTTCCTTGCATCCGCCATCCTAAAAGAGTGGAAGAAAGGAGAGGAGTCAGAAATGAGAAGAGAGTAGTGATCTAGGGCTTTGGCTTAGTGATCGTGTCCTACAGTCAGCGTGTGCTCTGATACCATCTTTGTAGCGACCAGACCTCAAACAGTCTAGTCTCTGTGCATCAGTTTCATCCCTGGATCGGTAATGCTGACACGCACAGTACTTGAAGGATTTATAACAGAGTAGCAATCACACACTTATTACATTGAATAGTCTCAAGAGAGAACTTATTACAATAAATATGGCTTAAGGCCATCTAATACGATAACAGCAGAAGGCTTGGAAGATAAAGTGAGTCCATCAACTCCAACGGCATCACTGAGTATAAGACCACGACCTATGGCACCTTAAACGCCGTCTGAAAAGTCTGCAACATGAACGTTGCAGCCTGAAAACGGGTCAGCACATGAAATATGCTGGCAAAGTAATACATAGAGAGTAATGAGCAGAATAATGCTAACACTACATGCATATTTGGCTAGTGGAAAGCTCTATGGTTACAATTTTGCGAAAAGCCAATTTTTCCCTACAACAAAGGAATAAAATTTTATTTAACTATTATGGTGTTTGTTAAACATTGAGAAGGTTCACCCAACTCAATACCAATTAAGCAATCTTCATTAAACCCAACAAATTTAATTAAGTAACATGATGAGATTCACATGATAATGCAAGAACTAGATACTCAAGATGTCCATAACCGGGGACACGGCTAACCATGATTAGATTGTACACTCTGCAGAGGTTTGTGCACTTTTCCCCACAAGACTCGATCTCCTCCGTTGGATTTCTCGCACTTCATGATGTTTGAGAAACGGATGACCGAGACACAGTCTTTCAGAAGCGTTAGCACCTTACGATGGGTAGACAGTTACACCTACTTTCCCCTACATCTGCTAGTCTACCACTGTAAGAGTTCACACGACTTAATCAACTATGCTAGAGCCCATAATAGCTTGTGGCTGCACACGGAAGTTTCTAGCATGAATAATCTCATGATCCCTTTGAGCCTGGGTGGCGGTCCATAGGAGAATCGCACGGTACCCCGGGATTTCCAAAAAAACAGGCAACATTGGGTTCCCCAGGTGCCTCAGTCCACCCAGATGTGTATTTAAGTAGCCACCTTAAGTTAACCATTAATTAACAATCTCACATCTGTCATGTAATCACTCAAACCCAATCCACGTCTACGAGCATAGCATAGCAATATAAGCAAACGTAGAAGTAACTCCCAAGGGTTTGATAATAAAACAGGTAATAGGTACTACCTCATCTACTCCCCAAAACCCACAAATTAAACAGATCCTAACCATGCAATAGTTTGAGGGTTGATCTAATGCAATAAAACTGGGTGGTAAAGAGGTATGGTCAAAGTGTTACTTGCCTTGCTGATGATCCGTGAAACCTAGAGACTTGTAGTAGCACGCTTCGCACTCCGGGCACTCTATCGCAAACAAACAATACATACATAAGAAATCAAGCAAGGGTGCACGGGTAAAACTCAAATAAGAGATCTAACCAGAAAGTTCAACTTAAGAACTCCGGTTTGCAAAAAAGAATCAAATCGAACGAAGCAACGAAACTCAAACGGCGAAAGAAACAAGCTCCATTTACTAATCTGGACCTAAGTTAAATTTTACTGTACCAAAAACTTGTTCAAATTGGTTAAAGAAAAAGAGGGTTTCGATACGAAACTCTAGGCATTTGAATCGCGTGATTCCGATAAACGAGCGAAAAGTTATACTAAAACGAAAAACAGATCGGAAATCCCGATCGAAAATTATTCGCGAAAATTCCGAGAAAAAGAAAAACTGACGAACAGGCTAACGAACGAACGTTCGCTATCTGCGGCTAAACAACAAAAACCATTCGTTAGAACGAATGTCCGCTAAATAACTAAACCGATAAAAATATAAACCGAACCGATAAAAAAACGGATCTAGGTTTTAAAAAAACGAAAGGTTTTATAAAAAACAGGCGGCGGCTACCTCGATTCCGGCGAGATCTGCGGCGAGGCGGCGAGGTGGCGGCGGGGTCCGGCAGGGTCGGCTAGGGGCGGCGGGGCGGACGGTGGCTCCGGCGGCTCCGGCGGGCGGCGCGGGCGGCGGCGGCGGGGGGCAGCGGCTAGGGTTAGGGTTGGCGGCGGCGGCTCGGGTGGGCTGGGGGCGCCGGGGTCGCGGCTTATAAGGGCCGGCCCGAGGAGTCCCGCTCGGGTACGGCCCGGAGTTGGTTGACTTAAAAAAAACAATTCAGAAGTGCAGAAAAAGTAAGAAAAGGAATACTAAATGGACTCCAAAAATCCCGAAATAAATTTTCCCCGTCCTCTAAAATAAGCCGGACAGGATGAACATTTATTTGGGCCTAAAATACAATTTTGAAAAATGCATATTTTTCCTAGGCAAATAAAATAGAAATAAAATCAAATATTTGTTTTTAATATTTTTCCTCCAATATTTCATTATTTTTGGAAAAGTCATATTATCCGCTCTCATGTATTTTGATATGAAATATTTTTCGGAGAGAAAAATAATTAAAACAAATGATCCTCGTTTCGATATTTGATAAAATTCAAATATGAAAATCGTGAAATCCCCAACTCTCTCTGTGGGTCCTTGAGTTGCTTAGAATTTCGAGGATCGCAAACCGAAATGCAATAAAATATTATATGCATGATGATGTAATGTATAACATTCCAAATTGAAAATTTGGGATGTTACATGGCGATTATATAAACCTACTATGTTTTTATGGGTTATTTTTTGCTCTAAAAAATTAAAGAATGATTGACTTGACCTGTCATGGCGATTATATAAACCTTTTTCAGGTTGCATGCAGGGTATAGGGGGCAGGGTGTTCTTCTCGAGCATGTCTCCCTTGTGCGGCTTATAGACGCGGCACAGATCTGTGGGCTGCCCGAGGTATATATACTATCCTTTACCGACAATTAGGGGGGGCCACACAATCTATCCCTTTGACCCAACAACGAGAAGGGTTTGACCATGATGGTTTCCTATTGATACTAGTAAGGTACACGTGCATTGCACGCATAAGATTTGGTAACCAAATTATGAATAAATACCACACTATATTATGTAAGCTTTGAGTCATATATGCATGATGTAGATGTTCATTTAATTCTTATAGTTCATCTCATCCAAAATCAATTAGTTTTATAAAAAATCTACTTTAAGATTCATGGCATTGTGCATTGTAAAGCATAAAGTAAAAAACAAAAAGGTGACAATTCATTTAGAAAAAAAGTTTGGGCAATTAAGATATGGAAGATTCTAGAACAAAGGAGAAGTGCTTGTGTTTTGAGGTTTGTGCATTATGCTTAAGTTCAACCATGGAGTCTTCTAGATTGTACATGTGGCAGAATCTGGTGGAATGTAGATGATAACCAACGGCCAGTAGTGCTCGAATTTGCCATCTCTGTACCGTCGGATTGGTTTCATCCAACGACCAACTTTCAAAGTTATTCGCACGCTATATAGGGGTATAGATATAGATGTGTCCCATGCTAGACCAAATAAAGTTTGAGCGCATGCATGAGACGACCCCTCCCCCTGCCGCCGCCTCGAAGTTGGGAAACCGACATCGTACATATTGAACCAGGCTTGGAGTTGGGTACGGTGTTCGGTTAATGTAGTTGGTGGCCCATCGAAGTTGTGCATTCAGGATTTAAACACATAAAACCCCACCATACCCATACATATTTCGGGCCGCATGCAGTGTTTACAGGGTCTTCTGATCGACCACGTCTCCCTTGTGCGGTTTTTTGTGACTACACGCATATATGTGGTCTCCCCGAATGTATATATATCATCCCCTTTTGACCGATAATGAGGGGTATGTGTTGGCCAATGGATTCCTCCTAGTTCGTGTTAGGGCTGGTCACTGTCACATGTCGTTCAACCAAAGCTCGAGCTCATGCGTTGTCAGGATTCCCTCCCACATGCTCGGATTGCTGGGTTCGACCTACATCATACCCTGCGTATCTCGTCCTTAACTACATTGCCTTCATGATTGTTGTCTGTATCGAGAGGTAGGCACCACATCTAAATTGTACATTATTCTATATTGAAAAACACACATCACCCCTTCCCAATGTACATCATTTTGGGCCGCATGAAAGAGGTGTTGGTTTTGTTGTCCCTCTCTTGCGATTTTTATGATGGTTCGATCTATTGGCCCAAGTGGTTTATCGATAACAAAAGCTGACGTTTGACCAAACGATAGATTCATTGGTCCGTATTATGGTAGGTCATGGCGACATGCCAAAGTATCGATCATTACATGCATCCACCCCGCTGACACGAAGTGGGAGGTGGTGGGCCAAGCATCCCAGTTAGGTACGACATTATGTCATTATAGATATATCCAAGGGTGCTTTCGGGTTTGTGAGGCAGGTGCCACCAAAGTTATGCATTGTGTATATAAAGTTTTAAACATCCCCAATATAACTACATATATTTGTCCATTTCCAGGTGGTTCTTGACTTCTGGCCCCTCTCCTCGATCTTCCACGACGCGCCCAACCGTGGGCCCGCGCGGTCACAGTTGTGCATTGGAATTTTGAACATCACAGACCACCCTTTTCACTCATATATATTTGGGCCACATGCTGGTGTGGCTGTCTTCTGACCCTCTCCAACGTTTTTTTTGCTGCAAAGACTCTGATGACGCTCAACGGACACGGGTATAATATCTAAACCATGTGCGATACAAGTGCGCTGTGAATCACCACGCCTGCGCAAGCGCGAGCAAAGGTGGAGGTACTGGCTCAACCGTGTGTGGTGCAAGTGCGCTGTAAAATCACCACGACCGCGCAAGCGCGAGCAAAGGGTGCAGGTACTGGCTTAACCGTGTGCGATGCAAGTGCGCTGTAAAATCACGACCTGTGCAAGCTAAAGTCGGGTAAGTTTATTTGGAAATTAGGACGAACCGTGTGCGATAGACCAGCTAGCTAGAAATATAAAACCAAACTACCCGCATTGAGCGTTGCAAAAATCGGCGGTTCGGCGCCACTTTTCCTTATTATCATACACGCATATTGTTATTGGACCGTGCGCGATCTTGGGCACTCCTGCCCCGCATCAATTCCTTTACCCAAATTTTAGTAGCCGTCGTACTTCGACTGTCGCCCACACTCGTCCAGCACCGACCTTATAGTAAAATTCCAGTAGCCGAGGCATTTGAACTATTGCCCTCCCTCGTCCACCACCATCTCCACCCACCATTACTAAAAATTTCAGTAGCCGCGGCGTATCCTCAAACACACCTCCTACACAGTCCCCCACCCGGCCCCCTCGAACCCTCGAACCCTAGCTCGCGGCCGCCACCGGCGCCGCCGGCGCCGTCGCCAACCCCTACCGGTCTGCCCGTTCCTCCTAGCTTAGATAATAAAGTTCAGGTTACCCAGCGATTCCCATACCGTCACCGCGCTCCGCTGAGTTTTTAGATGAGGCCTGCGATGTCGCCAGATCCACATCCCCTGCTCTAGAATATCGCAGCCTAAGCACGACCACGTATCCTGGGGAGCCCGATGAGTGTTCGGCCAAGAAGAGGTTTATCATGGCCTCTCCGGCGGACGTTGGCGAGGTGGCCGTCGTTCGCCCCGACCTGTCGATCCCGGAGCAACACGCCGCCGCAGAAGCCGGTGAAGACGTTGACTACATTGCCATGCCGAAGGCTTCACGTTAGCGGGCTAGCGTATTACTGTATCCCGGGAAAGCTGGCTACGACATCAAGCTCGTCCACACAGACAGCTTCACGCGGGCCATGTCACAGGTTAAGTGGTCCATCCCCAACTGAGGGAGTCCTGGACTAAGGGGTCCTCGGGCGTCCGGCCTGTTAGCCATGGGCCGGACTGATGGGCTGTGAAGATATGAAGACCGAAGACTCTCACCCGTGTCCGGATGGGACATTCCTTGGCGTGGAAGGCGAGCGTGGCGGCCAAACATGAAGATTCTTTCTCTGTAACCGACCTTATGTAACCCTAGATCTCTCTGGTGTCTATATAAACCGGAGAGCTTAGTCTGGCGGAGATATTCATGACCATAGTCATATAGGGTAGACTTTTAGGGTTTAGCCATTACGATCTCGTGGTAGATCAACTCTTGTAATACTCATATTCATCAAGATCAATCAAGCAGGAAGTAGGGTATTACCTCCATATAGAGAGCCCCTGAACCTGGGTAAACATCGTGTCCCCTGTCTCCTGTTACCATCGACCTCAGACGCACAGTTCGGGACCCCCTACCCGAGATCCGTCGGTTTTGACACCGACATTGGTGCTTTCGTTGAGAGTTCCACTGTGCCGTCCTCGAGAGGATTGATGGCTCCGTCTATCGTCCACAGCGACGCTGTCCAAGGGAAAACCTTCCTCCCTGGACAGATCTTCGTGTTCGGCGGCTTCGTACTGCAGGCCGACTCGCTTGGCCATCTGGAGCAGATCGATAGCTACGCCCCTGGCCATCAGGTCTAATTTGGGAGCCTGGACTATGTCGCGGACATCCGCGGAGACTTGATATTCGACGGATTCGAGACCGCGGCGGCCGCTCCTCGTCACCCCGATGAACATGACTTAAATCTGTCATCGAACTACATCCAGGAGATGGTTCCTGTAACTGCGTTGGCCTTAGATCTAGAGCAGATCGTGCCATCCGAGGCCACGGATCCGCGGCGTTGGAGCCGCACACTGACTCAGCCTCATGCAATATCTGCGTCACCGGAACTCCGGACTCGTCTCCGGCTATAAATTTCGAACCATGTGCGCCCGCGGACGTCGAGCTTGATCGGCTATCGATCTTCGAGTTCAGCGCCGCGGACATCTTCCAGCACTCGCCCTTGGGCGATGTGCTAAACTCACTAAAGAGCATGTCCCTGGCGGGAGACTCACAGCCGAACTATGTCCGGTGCGAACTAGCGGCCGATGATGGAGAATTTTGATTCCCACCCACCACCCACTTCATAGCCACTGTCGAGGATCTAACCGACATGCTTGACTACGGCTCCGAAGATATCAACGGCATGGACGATGATGACGATGAGGAGCAAGACCAAAACCCACCATTTACCGGACGCTGGACGGCCACTTGTTCGTACGATGTGTACATGGTGGATACACCCAAAGCAACTAACGACGATGACAAAGAAAATCCAGTCAAGAATAAACCTCCTGAGACACACCCCAAGCACCAGCGTCCTCGGCGCCGCTCTAAGTCACGTCATTCAAAGGATAGCAACACTGGCACCGGGGAAAATAGTACTCCAGACGAACCCGAAGATAATAAAGACCCCGTCGAGGTAACCTCCGAACAGGAGGAACGGGAAAATGGGCAAGTTAGCCCTGATGAACAGGCCATACATGACGATTCGGAGGACGATAATTATCTTCCGCTCTCTGAAGATGAGGTGAGCCTCAGCGACGAGGATTTCACCGTGCCCGAGGAACCTCTCGAGCAGGAGCGCTTCAAGCGCAAGCTAATAGCCACTGCAAGCAGCCTAAAAAAGAAACAGCAGCAGCTTCAAGCTGACCAAGATCTGCTCAACGACAGATGGACTAATGTCCTGGCAGCCGAAGAATACGGCCTCAAGCTCCCAGCCAGGAGTTACCCGAAGCGCAAACTGCTACCCCAGTTTGATGAGGAGGCGCCAGAGCTCATACCTCACTCGCGCAACGCGGCCGACCGACCCCAGCGCGGTCAAGACAATGCGGCAGGCCGACCACAATTTGGTCGGGATAAAGCGGCAATTCAAGCCGAACAGCAACCTGCCCCACCGCCACGTAAAAATAGAAACAACACAGCTCGGGGTGACACATACAACCTTCGGCAGCACCTGGACAGTAAAGCCGGATATACCAGATCGATCTACGGATCGCGAGGACGTACCTCGACACGCGATGATGGCTATCTATTCGGACGCGACAAACCTAGTCACGCCCGGGCTGAAAACCGCAGACGGACTCCATCGGAGCTACGTCGCGATGCGGCCCGATATAGAGGCACCGTACACCCCCTTTGCTTCACTGATGGAGTAATGGATCACGAGTTCCCAGAAGGGTTTAAACCCGTAAATATTGAATCATATGACAGAACAACAGATCCCACGGTGTGGATTGAGGATTTCCTTCTCCATATCCATATGGCCCGCGAAGACGACCTTCATGCCATTAAATACCTCCTGTTAAAACTCAAAGGACCAGCTCGGCACTGGTTAAACAGACTGCCTGAAAACTAAATTGGCAGCTGGGAGGAGTTGGAAGATGCCTTCCACGATAACTTTCAAGGTACATATGTCCGGCCACCGGATGCCGACGACCTAAGTCACATTGTCCAGCAGCCCGAAGAGTCCGCCAGAAAGCTCTGGACTAGGTTCTTAGTTAAAAAGAACCAAATTGTTGACTGTCCGGATGCAGAAGCCCTCGCAGCCTTCAAACACAGCGTCCGGGACGAGTGGCTTGCCCGCCACCTCGGTCAGGAAAATCCAAAGTCTATGTCAGCCCTTACCGCTCTGATGACCCGCTTTTGCACGGGAGAAGACAGCTGGCTCGCCCGTAGAAGCAATAGCGCCAGCGATCCGGGCACCTCCGAAGTGCGAGACGGTAATGGAAAGCCACGACGCAATAAAAACAAACGTCGCAATAATAATGAGGACATGCAGGACACAGCGGTCAACGCTGGATTCAGCGGCCCCAAACCCGGCCAACAGAAAAAGCCATTTATGGCAAACAAAGACGGACCATCCAATTTAGACAAAATATTGGATAGGCCCTGCCAGATTCATGGCCACCCCAATAAACCAGCTAATCACACCAACAGAAGCTGTTGGGTCTTCAAAAAGGCCGGCAAGTCAAATGCCGAACACAAGGGGAGGAGGCCTCCCGGCGATAGCGACGACGAAGAGACTCACCAACCGAACAATGGGGGTCAGAAGCAGTTTCCCCTTGAAGTAAAAACAGTAAACATGGTATACGTGACACACACCCCTAGAGGTGAGCGCACGGAACACTCTCTCCGTACAGGAGACCATACTACGGATACCTCAGCCGAACTACACAGCGGCCTTATCACGCCACATACCACGTCGGACATCACATGCCGCCGGTCTCCATTCAACATGACCGATCAATGTCCATATTGGAATAGCAATTCGGCTTCCGCCGTTCGCCTAATATGCCTTCGAAGTGGGTACCGCACATACATAATTATGCACTTGAAATACCCTGGGCATCGGCGGAAGCACAATACGGGTGGGCCTGCAACCCCCCCCCCCTACTTTTCTAACTGCCTTTTTCCTTTTTATTATCCCCTCCACAGGTAGCTCAAGGGCCGGTCACCCCGCAGACTCTACCAGAGTTCGAGTTCGTGCAATCATCCAAGGGTTATTCCTGTCAAGGAGTCCCTTAACCGAGGACAAGCGGCGCAGACGTGCGACAGGAGGTCCAAAATAACTTTTTGTAGACCACGCTCTCTATTTCGATCCTGTCAAATGCCTTTTCCCTCAGCCCTCGGCTCCAGGCATGTCAAATAGCTAGGGTTGCGGCTTTGTTATCTATATAATAATTGGCATATCACTCAGCTCCCAGTAAAAGTAACCAGTGTCCAGTATTGACTCTTTCCTAATCGACCCGAATTTTTGCTCCTGTGGTTGTTCTACACACACACCTCGGCATAACTTGCCAGGGCTCGGTATGGGAACAAATGAGTTGCCGGCAGGTCCGAACAGCTTTATAGCGTACTTCAGCTTCGCTAGTTTGGCCTTATATGCATCAGCTCCAAATCATGTCTTGGGTCAATAGTTGGGTTGCCTGGCTCCTGTTCTTGCTACCCTACATTCCGCTCTATCGGCTAGGGAAGTAAAGGGAGAACTACTGCGATTGTGCTTCCGGTTCATCTGGTCAAGCACCTCAGTAGAGAAAGCCAAAAACTGACTGTCATGATGCGGTGAGAGCTGCTCAACCACTCGATGACTTATCGGAATCTTTATCGATTCTCTCCGTGTCATACGAAGGATCTTTTTCAGATCAATTTTGCAATGCATCGTATTAAAATAAGCCGCGTACATACCAGGGGCTATATCGTAAACCTACCATAAAACTCCTATGGCTAAGTGAAAGTGTTAACGCCCTATAGTCTGATTGCCTGGTTCGCCGCATTGTCACCTCCTTCATGGACCAAGATGTTGGGTCAAGAGTGATCAAATGCTTTTCTGAACACCCCCGTACTTCCTACGAGGGGGCTGAAGCCGGCGACTGGCAAACTTTCAGATTATACAAAAACGGCCGCACAGGAGGAACAAAAGCTTTCGAGCAAAACATAAAAGTAGATTAATTATAAAATTATCTTTTACAATTCCCATACACCTCACTCGAATATTATGTCCTTCGAGCACTGACCCTCTATCAAGCGGGCAGCCTCTAAGACATCCTCGAAATAATGCTCCGGCGCGTGCTGGTCCTTGCCCTTGGGTGGACTCTTAGCTGCCACATTGATGGCCTTCATCTTCCCCTAGTATGTCTTGACACGGGCAAAGGCCATCCGTGCACCTTCAATGCAAGCTGACTGCTTAAGAGCATGAATACGTGGCACTGCCTCAACAAGTCGCCGCACCAAACCGAAATAACTATTCGGAATTGGCTCATTCGGCCACAGCCGGATTACGACATCCTTCATGGCAGCGCCGGATATCCAGTGAAGCTCGGCCCATTGGGACATCTGCTCGTTCAGTAGCAGCGGACGCTTTGATACACCAAATTGTGACCAGAAAAGCTTCTCCGTTGCATACCCTTCTTGCGCTTGATAAAATTGCGCCGCATCGGAAGAACTCTTCGGCAAGTCCAAAAATGCGTCTGGAGAACTCCACACTTGATTCAGCAGGGCATAATTGGGATCGCCGAACTTAGTCTGTAATAAAAATGGCATACCGGCCGCGATCTCCCCAGCTTGCCGTATCTCCTCCCGGGCCGCTCTAGATTCGGACCGCGCTTCTTTCACCTCTTGTAAGGCCTTGTCAAGTTCAGCTGTTTTGGCTTTATTATCCTTCTCAAGGAATTCACAGCGGCCAGCAGCATCCTTCAGTTCGAGTGCCATCATGGATATTTTCTCCTCGTCTTGGCGCCGAGCAGCCTGTTCGGCCTTTAACTCGGCCGATGCCATTTCGGCACCCGCATTACTAAACCGGGCCTACTCCTTGGCCCGGGCTTGCTCTGCCCGAAGAACCTCAACTGCGGCAGCACCATCTGCAGTCACGCACATCCAGTATACAAATTTCAGCGTCACGCTTATGTTACAAGCACGTATGTGTCATGATCGCTCCAAACACATACCTTGCGACTCGTCAAGACGCCTGTTGATCAACGCAATGTCATCCCCTACCACATCAAGCTTCCACTGTAGCTCGGCTACTTCTGTAGTCCGGACAGTCGCCGGGGGGAAACGGCTTGTGTTCCAATTACATCAGATTGATACCTGAGCATATCTTTTTGATCCTCCGATCGCTTCCCTTGGGAAGGCAATCCGAGTCTCAGGGGCTACTATCTATACACAGGTGCATTTTGCGAATAAAGTACAGTTGGAAAAATTATATCACAAACCACGAAGCCTCTTAGCAGGCTCGTGAAGGCTTCATTCAATCCCATCTTCGCGGATAAAACCCTCTCGACCACCGCACCCATCAGGGCACGGCGCTCCTCTGAGACAGCCGCTTGTCGCAGCATGTTCGTTAACATGTCCGGTGCTTCTGGATCTTCGGAAGCCGCCGCAGGAGTGCGGCCTTCCTTTGAAGGAACCCGTTCACTCGTCTCCAGAATCATCTCCAGCTATAAACCGGATAGTCCGGGACCTTCATTATTGGCCCCCGAACCCTGGGCAACAGATGGACCACCTTCGGGTAAGGTCTCCTTCACCCCCCGCGCTGCTTGTCGGTCGGGAGAAACCCTCCGCGATGACACCTCGAAGTTGTCTGCCCTGTTGGGCGAGGAGGTCGGGGGAGGCGTATCGCTCTCCATCATCTCCGGGAGAAGATCTCCCGAGGAAGAGGATTGCTGAGGAAAATCATGCGCCGAACTGCGAAGACATATATATTAGATGATACTTCGGTAACAAGAAATGAGCGGGATATGTTTAAAGCGCCCTGCTTCACTTACGATTTGGCTGGAGGCTTGTCCTCATGATGAAACTGTGCGACGATGTCGCTTGCCAAGCCCAAGCCACCCGACGATGGCATTTTGCCTCTCCTGGGAGACTTCTACTCCCAAGCTTCGAAGACGGCCCTTTTCATGCCATGGGGAGAAGGGATGTTTGCTTCTCCTGCACCTTTGTCTTTGGGCGAAGAAACTTTGATTTCCCCGGACACGGTGTCTGATTTATCTCCGGAACAAGGGTCGCCTCTAGTCTTCTTGTTCTTGCCCTCCTTCATAGGCACCTGGCACGGTGTCGGGGCCAGCATCCTTGTTAACACGGCGACCGCTGAGTCTTTGGGAAAGGGGGGCCGGGCACCTAATTCGTTCCACTTTCTTTATCCAGCCCTGGAGAAAATGGTTTGCTCAATATCTTATTACGGGATGCTTGACTAAAAGGTGTTCGGAAGTTGAGCGCTTACCGGGGTGTCCGGATGATTGCAGTCAAGGCCGATATCTTCGGTGGTGTCCGGCCATTGTTTTCGTTTCCCGAAAAATAATTTCCACATTCCTTCGTGCGTAGTGCCGAAGAAGTGCTGAAGAGTCTGTGGCCCTTCTGGATTAAACTCCCACATGCGGAGAGGCCGTCACTGGCACGGCAGGGTCCGGCGGACTAGCATTACATGAATAATGTTGACAAGATCGATATCCTTCTCAACGAGGCTTCGGATACGACTCTGTAGAGTCCGCACTTCATCAACTGATCCCCAGTCCAACCCCTTATTAATCCATGATGCAAGCTGAATTGGGGGGCTGGATCGGAACACAGGCGCGGCTGCCCACTTGGAACCACGGGGCTCGGTGATAAAGAACCACTCCTGCTGCCATAAGTCGGAAGATTCTGTGAAGGATCCTTTTAGCCAAACAGCGCTAGTAAGCTTGCTCACTGAGGCACCACCGCACTCCGCTGCTCCCCCTCTATCACTTGCGGCTTCACATTGAAGGTCTTGAGCTACAAGCCGAAGTGAGGAGGAGTTCGGAGGAAGGCTTCGCACGTGACGATAAACGCCAAGATGAGAAGAATAGAGTTCAGGGCGAGATCGTGAAAATCAAGTCCATAATAGAACATGAGCCCCCGGACGAAGGGATTAAGGGCGAACCCTAATCCTCGGAGGAAGTGGGAAATGAACACGACCCTCTCGCCGGATCTGGGGGTAGGGATAACATGCCCTTCCGTGGGAAGCCGATGGAGGATTTCTATGGTCAGATATCTTGCCGCCCGAAGCTTCGCAATACCCACCGGCCCTGACGGCTAGATCCGGACATGACCAAGGCTTGTGGCAATTGAAACCTGGGGGTTGGAACTCGAGGTAGTAAGGGTTGAGGAAGAAGCAAGCGTGGAGAAGAAAGACGGGTCTGTACCCCTTTATAAAGGCCGTGAATATCGAACGCCTCCTCCTGGGCCTCAAAACTTGCCTATTCCCAAGGAGTTGTACCTTAAATACGGTTGGGTTACCCACGTCCGTGTCGATAAAGAACACATTAATAAGGGGACACGATCTCTGCTTGGATAAGACGTGCTAATAACAACCGCATCTCGGAACGTGGGGCGGCAGGCGAAAAAATGGTTCGAAATAATCACCAGACTGACCTGATGTCATGTTGTAAAAAGTTGCCAGAGGATTGGACTTATAAATTATTATGCCCTCTATGGAAGTATATGCTACTCGTGCTACAGAGCCGAACTCGGTCATCCGAAGACCATTATGAAGTATCTGGAAAGGGGGAACCCGCCTTGGAATGCCGAAGACAAATCTGCGCACCGGACTCCTCGTCATTGAAGCCAGGTTCTGGGGATACTGAGGGAGTCCCGGACTAAGGGGTCCTCGGGCATCCGGCCTATTTGCCATGGGCCGGACTGATGGGCTGTGAAGATATGAAGACCGAAGAATCTCACCCGTGTCCGGATGGGACTTTCCTTGGAGTGGAAGGCGAGCGTGGCGGCCAAACATGAAGATTCATTTCTCTGTAACCGACCTTATGTAACCCTAGATCTCTCCGGTGTCTATATAAACCGGAGAGCTTAGTCCGGCGGAGATATTCATGACCATAGTCATACATGCTAGACTTCTAGGGTTTAGCCATTACGATCTCATGGTAGATCAACTCTTGTAATACTCATATTCATCAAGATCAATCAAGCAAGAAGTAGGGTATTACCTTCATAGAGAGGGCCCGAAGGTTCTTCCAAGGTGAAACAGCCCATCTGTGACATTAGAGAGCGCACCATGGGTCTGTGTTCTTCCAACTGGAAGGATCACATCCATGAAATGTGAGGCAACATCTTATCAGCAAATCTTACCTTTTCTAGCTTGCCAGCCCGTACCCTTTGTTGTAGTAGCATTTGTCGTGCGGTGCTTTAACTGTGCCGTGTTTAATTATTTCAGTTATGCAAAAATGTATTGTTCAATAGGGCTATGTGATGTTTAAGTATGAATTGTCCACTTCAGTTTCACGAATGGCTATATTTGGTTGTTTACAGTGAGTATATGCCTTGTTTATCTATATTTGGCTGTTAGGTTGGTTGGAGTGAGCATTTTTCTAGTTATCGAGCAGATGCCTTGTTTATATGTAGGGATAATTAGGTTTATGCCCCTAGTTGTGTCCCACTCGTATGTTTTACCCCTAACTCCCAAAAGTCACTGGTTCTGTCCAAATCACTTTGCTCCTCTTATGCTTTTGCCCTTTGACCGTTTGACTGTCAGTTTGAAAACATCATAACTAATTCATACTAAATCAGAAAAATGCAAATAAGATACCAAAATGTTCAGAAAAACACCACCTATATGTCAGTGTCATTTGCATTCATGAAAAAAAGTGTTGGAAAGTGCCCATCTGAGTTTTAGCTCTTATGCTACCACCATGAATAGTAAAATCTAAAAAAGTTCAACAAAATTCAAAAAACAATTGGTGGCAAAGAATGACAAATGTTTTAAGTGCCTGCCAGGTTTCATCAGGGAATAACATTCGTGGGTGCCTCGGCAAAAAAAAAACAATTAGCACTCCAAAATAGATTATTTTTTTGCCATGACTTCCACGAATGTCGTTCCCTAATGAAACTTGGCAAGCACTTAGAACACTTGTTGTTCTTTGCCACCATATTTGTTTTGAATTTTTTTAGAGTTTACTATTCATGGTGGTATCAAAAGAGCTAACACTCGGATGTGCACTTTCCAACACTTTTTTCATGAATGCAAATGACACTGACATATAGATGATGTTTTTCTGAACATTTTGGTATGTTATTTGCATTTTTTTGATTTTGTATCAATTAGTTATGAAGTTTTCAAACTGACGGTCAAACGGTCAAAGGGCAAAAGCATAAGAGGATCGAAGTGACTTGGACAGAACCGGTGACTTTTGGGAATTAGGGGTAAAACAGACGAGTGGGACACAACTAGGGGCATAAATCTAATTATCCCTTATATGTATTTGGTTCTTAGTTTGGTTCCAGTGAGCATTGTCCAGTTATCAAGCAGATGCCTTGTTTATCTGTATTTGGTTGTTAGGTTGCTTTTTTTAGCATTTGTCCAGTTATCAAGCAGATGCCTTGTTTATCTGTATATGCTTGTTAGGTTGGTTGAAGTGAGCATTTGTCCAGTTTTCAAGCATATGCCCTATTTATCTGTATTTGCTTGTTAGGTTGGTTGCAGTGAGACTCTGTCCAGTTTTCAATAGCTATATTTGGTTGTTATACTAGTCATTTATGCCTTGTTTATTTCAGTCATTCACAATGTGTTGTTCATTATGTGCAAGTCGGAACTGTGCCGCTCGACTACATCAATACTAGTTTGAACGGCTCTATTTGGTTCCAGTTATTCCTGGTGTAGTTAAGACATGCCCTTTATTTCAATTTTACACATTTATCAAGTGTGATGTTTAAGCATTACCTTTGTTCTATTCATTTTCAACAATACCAGTTTGAATTGCAATATTTGATGGCTGTTAAGCCTGTTGTCGGTAACATTGCCTTCCACTTTATATCTGCTTGAACAGTATGCTGAAACCAACACATTCAAGCTATCATTTGGAGATGATGTTGTTTACCTTTGCTATATTTGTTTGATGTTAAGGTTGTTGTACTTATCATGCCTTGCCACTCCTTATGCAGAAAAACAACGGAAGTGGCCACCATTTTCCGCCGAGGTTAGCTTCATCCCTCAGCTTGTACTCCCCCCATCGTTCCATAATGTAGTGCATATAGATCCAGGCCTGGACACTTGTTAGCTTCTAATATTGACTTGTTGCTTGTAAGTACATATGCCCTTGGCAAGTTTCCACGCATCGACCCTTTTTGGGTATGGGGCAATGAGATATTCATGAACAAGCATCAAGTGAGGAAACTGATAAGGATTATTAGCAAAAAGATATGAATGGATGAATGGTAGCAAGCAAATTATTTGTTTATGCTCTATCCAACACAACAGTGAGCTGTAGGATGGTAACTACAAACTCTGCAGCCTTCTCTTTTTACTGCCCATAATGAGTTGTTAGACAACACTGTCTGAATCTTTTTCGTTCGTAGTGGTTCCCGAAGCAATTCACTCAAGATTACCTCACAAAGTACATGATTGGTCGACACGCAATGAAGGTTAAAGTATTTCATCCAGACTACAATGAGCATCGAGAATTCGTAATGAAGACAGTGAAGGATGGACGGGCAGCCATCACAAGGGGTTGGCCTAGAGTCGTGCGCGCATTACGCATGGAGGAGGGCACAATATGGGTATTCCGGTTCACCTTCTCCAGCAACCAGAATGTCTTTCGCCTATCTCTTTAAAGTCTTTAGTACAACTGTGGTTCATCATTCTTTAATTGGTGCTTCTGTAGTTCTTCAGTATATGTATCTGTGCATCGAATTATGCATTCGTGGTTGAACCTATATTTGTAATAAACATGGTTGGACATGAAATAAGTAATTGCCTACTTTCAAATTTAAAACATGTGATTTTTTAATTAGGGGTTAATTAGGGATTACACTGCATACGGTTTATGAAAGCAAAACGTCTGCGATAGACGTGGAGATCAGAAACGTTTCTAGGATCCACTACGTGTGCGATCAATCTCCACTGCATACACGACCTTCTCTTGAAAACTGTTTGCATTAGACCACCTTGCACAAACGTTTACCACATAAAAACTGTGTGTGATGGACAGCCTTTGCCACACAGTTTCTTCTACACACCATGTGTGATGCATTCAATAACGCAAACGATAAAAAAATTAATATCGTGTGCAATGGCAACGCTATCACAAACGATTTAACGGGGAAAATTGTGTGTGATGTACCTTTGAACGGAAACGTTTTCTTTGGAGCGACTATGTGGGATGTACATACGAACGGAAGTGTTTCGGGGACTAACTGTGTGGGATGTACTTGCGACCGAAAACAATTTCGCCTGTATAATTGTAACTTTTTTATCTCTACTATACGTATTACCGTATTTGAGCGCTCGCCGGTTGCACACGACCTTATTTTGCCGAGCATGTGTGCCAGGAGGGCATATCCCCGACGGTTTCTGGGTCGTGTGGGAAGGACCCCCCCTATCGCGGAAAGAGGTTAAAAACCATTTGTATAACACCGACGCGTACCAGTGTAGGGTGAGGAGTCTAACTCCTCCCCTAGTAGGATTCGTCCTCCCGCTATATATGGCCCAAGTTGCCTTCTCCGGTTTGGCCTTTTCAGGCCAGTTGATATTAAATTAAATATAGAAGTGTTCTAATTATTTTCAGTGTCTTTTATATATAATTTAACGGCCTCGGAAACATTTTTTACCTATATTTTATTTATCTTTAATACCTGGTATTGCCCGATACTATCCGAAACCCTTCTGGTGACTGTGAAACGGTTCCAGGTCCTCTCAAAACTATTTCGAATATTTATGAAACAATTCCACAAATATATTCTCATCATTCATGTACTACCAATACTTAGCAGATCGTGATTGCATTAAGCCCATGACCCCGTAGGTTCGGTAACTCATAGACATGAACGAAACCCCTTCATTCAATGTCAAATAGCGGAACCGTGGACGTCCATATCGATCCCTATGAGCACATGAATGATATTCAAGTGAACCTTTGGTTATAATTTGACGTTACCTTTGCTTCACGATACTTCACAAAACCAGGGATGTATTGATATCCTCCTGAGTCATCACGTGCACATTATACCGTTATCCTCGCTACCGGTTTTGTTCTTCTTTCTTGTTATCATGTTCCGCATCCTTGTGATGAAATCACATGTGTCTAGATAGACGATGATAGATGCCGTCACACTGAGAGGGCCCTAAGAATATTTCCCCATAGTCGGAGGAGCAAATCCCACTCTGGAGCTATCTAGTATCTTGTCAAACTTTCTGATGAGCCTGTAAGTTGTTGCTACGATCACCATTTTATAGGCACGTTTGGGCAACCCCAAGGTTCACCGTAAGATTAGAAGTGACTACGAGAATCTCATGGTCTGAGAAGAAAAATCATACATTAACACTCTTTGTTACTACAATTGATTACAGATGATATAAACTCAATTCACAACACACAAGTTTGGGTCGATTCAATATGATTGCTCTTCTAACATCAGAATCTCAATGTTGTTTTAGGACTATCGTTTACACTTAACGATATCCTAAGATTCGAAAAACATGATCACCAACAGCTCTTGAGCTAGTCCTAGAGGCAAGACTAGGAACCTTTTATTTTAACATTTTATCATTCCACATGTGCATATCAGTTCTCCATTGAATAGCATATTCTAGGATCATAGCAGTTATAGCATAGAATATAAACACTTTAATTATGAATACAGAAATATAATAATATAAATATTATTGCCTCTAGGGCATATTTCCAACACGGTGGTGGCACGAGTGTACACGGTAACCGGGGTGAGGATGTATACTTTATTGGCTCCGCCCCCGTGAGATCATATACAAGTGGATTAGTGATACAATTAGAGAGCCATGTCTACCATTTGTTGTCAACGTCATAATTGTAGTGATGACTTTGATTACATCGAGAACGTTTACTACTAAAGCACCATTTTCCTTAGTTTATTCTCTTTTTTTTTTGTCTTTTATTTCTTTTTTGTAGTTTAGTAAACACTATCTCTATTTGTCTTCCTAGCAACTTATTGTAATAGGCTATTTCCAAACTACGGTTTCGGTGTGTACGTAACTGTGTAAGCGTAGTTACAGGGTTTGTATTTCCTTCCTATTTGCTCCTTGTGGGTTCGTCACTTCGCTTATCACGAAAGTGCTACAACAGCCATGTGCACTTGCAGGTCATCAACTGTGCTGCCCCATTTTACGACAATTTCATGCTAGAAAGTATGACCTTATGACCTTTATCGCGGGGGGGGGGGGGGGGGGGGGGGGGGGGTTGTTGTTGTAAAGTTTTAGTGGTTTGACTCTCCCAAATGCATTATGACCATTTGGTGAGAAATCCTCATAGATTGATGCTCATTTCACACACAGTCACTAATAAAAAGGTTAGAATCGAAATATATTTCTTGTAGTGACAATAGAAATACCCCTTACTCAAACGATCCCACAAGAATACATGAGAAATATTAGAAACTAAAAATTAATACATTGTAGTTCATAAAAATCAATGCTTACACACTTGAAAAAATTACCAAACTTCTCTAAGCAGATGCAACAATAAGTCGGAGGACATCTTCCTTTCACCGTCCAGAAAACGTGCCTACTCCTGTCAGCAGCCCACCAGTATGACCGGACTGGAAGGAGCTCTCGTCACTGCTGACACCAGATATCATCATCTCGAACTGCTTTCGAATTTCAATATCCATGGATTTCTTAGACTGGGGAATCCCGGAAATAGAGTGCTTTTCGCTTGAAACCGCCGGTAGCCACACTTTGAGCCTTGAAACAACCTCGGTCATGGTCGGCCGGTCGATGGAAGCATTTTCGACGCAGTTCAAGGCAATGTCTACGGCACTCTCAACGGAACTGACATCATACTGATCCAACAGCCTCTTGTCTACAATATCGTGAATGCTTCCCTTAGCTATATTTTGGCGCACCCAATTCGGTAGATGGGCGGTTTGAGGTTCCATCAATACTGGGGGCTGGCCAGTGATGATCTCCAAGAGGACGATGCCAAAGCTGTAAACATCTGTCTTGACAGTGAGTTGGAAAGTTGCATGGTACTCAGGGTCGAGGTAGCCAAGAGTGCCAGCAGCAACAGTTGATATGTGTGTGTGAGCATCGTTAAAAGCCCGCGAAAGCCCAAAATCCGATATTATTCCCACCAGGTTCTTGTCCAGAAGAATGTTTGGGGTCTTCACATCTCTGTGCACTATTGACGGTGTGCATAACTCATGTAGATACTCTAATCCTATAGATTATTAAAACTTGTAGTTTATCAATAGGCACATACATACATGACCTAAAGGAAAATACAAAACTGAAATGCGGACCTTGTGCAGCATCAAGTGCAATATGAAGTCGTTGTTCCCAATTCAAACTACATATGTCTCCTGCATTAGTTGATACCAAATTAATGTATGTGTCGTTTGATAAATGCTAGGTATTTTAAAATTTTCGCCTATTTAAACTAGAAAATGGTGGTTACAAACACAATGATTAACCATAGTAACAATTGGTATACTAATATCTAAGACATGCATAAACAAGCACTTTGACCTTCAAGATACCACTGATTTTCCTCTTCTTCATAGAGCATTTATATATACAAATCCAATTAACAATCAAACCAAGTTACTAAAGTATTATTGTAATACATACCTCCCTACTTGCTTTGTTTCTTACTACCTTTGAAAGATATATATGTTTATAATTTGGGATTCTCTTTCAATGGTTATGAAGGTATGACTCTAAGACTGTAATTGTGGTGCCCTCACTTTGTTAGAAAACTATTTATGTCCATGTGATGGTGAAGACATTAAAAGCATATCTGAAATCGGGTCTAGCAACTCAACCATATAGACTAAAAGCCATAATAGTTTAGGAAATCAACTAAACCTTTAACATGGAAAATTTGTTGAACACGTAAATCCTGATTCTACTACCATATCAAAGTTAGAGTAGTTTGATTTTAGAATTTTATTTTATACTTAAGACACATGTAAAATTTTATGTTATGCTATGGAACACAATATATTGATAAAATTTGAAAAGTATGTGATTCCCACTGCTTAGTGAAAACTATTTGCATCTCGGTTGTTGTGTAGTTTTTGGTTTTGTAGGCAGTAGAACCATGAGATGGTTAATTTGTTTTTAATACTGAACATATTTTGGGTTTACTTGAATCATTTGATTTAATTGACTTTAGGTCCATTTGATTTTTGTAGCATCTAAATATAAGTTACCAGAATAACTAACTGCAGCTGCAAGTCGGGTTTGTTGTACCTAAGGCAGCTATGCTTGACAAGAACATTAGTAAAAGTTAAGATACAAACCTCCTCTTA
This sequence comes from Triticum aestivum, assembly GCF_018294505.1. Taxonomy (NCBI): domain Eukaryota; kingdom Viridiplantae; phylum Streptophyta; class Magnoliopsida; order Poales; family Poaceae; genus Triticum; species Triticum aestivum. The sequence continues at coordinate 513,610,796 of NC_057805.1, read as the reverse complement.
GAAGTTGTTGAAGATTTCCACCAGGCATGAAGTCATAAACGAGTGCTAGGCACTTCTTGTTCTGGCAATATCCTTTTAAAGTCACGAGATTCTTATGATGAACTTTGGACAAGGTTTGCACCTGCGATAGTCGATATAGTTACCAACATTTCTAGAGTTGAAGCCACATGCTTCATCTGGTGAACTAACATCGTGGAATTTGCAAATGCACTACGAGGGTATCATCTTTATAGTGTGTTGAATATGTTAAAAAAATCAATAAGGGTTTTGTAGACATTCATATGAAAGAACAAAATTCAACCCTATATATAACATCATGTTAATATTCATGGTTATTGCATCTATGTATCTCTAGCCTTTAAACTCTATTTTTTGTATCTTGGTTTTTTTGTATATAACAAATGTAGGTTGTGGAAATGGTTTTATATAACTTGCATACTTTAACTTTGTCTTGGACAAAATAGCCATGTGGCCTATTTGGATCCGTATTGTACCTCAGGGAGGAAGTCCGTTGACTCTGCTATTGATGTCTCCATGAGCACTTTAACAGCTACCTCATCACCATTTTCTAGTATGCCATGATAAACAATACCAAAGCCTCCTTTTCCAACGATTCTTTGGAAGTTTTTTGTTATGAGCTTCAACTCCGCGTATGCGAACCGTCTGATGTCAATATGTAGGGGAGTTTCCTCTTCATACATAGCATAATCCTCATTGTATGTTGACTTCTCTGCAAGGTGAAGAGGGTTTGTTTTCATGCAAGCTTAGGTCTAGAATTGCTGTGAAATTTGCACCACCTTCGCATTGATGGAAGGAAATTTGAAGTGTATAGTTTTATTTTACCTTTCCAAAATAACTTCCAGAGTATGCACACTCCTACTACAAGTGATATCAGTACCACGGGAACTATCACTGCGATGAGCAAGATAGTTGTGGTTTTCCTCTTCTTCGTCTTATTTAAGCAGTATGTATCTTTTTTGTTTGAGCATATAGGATTGCCTTCTAATCTAATGACACAATTAAACAACATACATAAAAATCAGCTCAAATATCTTAGCTGCTCTACAAAGTTAGGATTATAACATCAGTCTATTTTCAAAGATGACTAATCTGCAAATAGTTCTTGTACAAAACTCAACCCTTGAAATGAACAAACTACATGATTTCTAAACCATGTGGAGTTACTATTAGGTCCTTAGCTTCCTCCCATTTTAATAGACCTAGATGATAAAGCATGTATATATATTGGATGCCAATACACGTAATTAAGGGCATGTTTGGATCAATAAATGCGCGGACGAACTTTCGGTGCACCCAAGTTGGCCACCATAAATTTAACTAGATGATGCCCCCGAGCATTGTTGCGGGAGTCTTTGTAAAATAGATGCATAAATAGATGTTAAAAGCCAAAAACTATTGTGAAAACAAATTTAAGAATGCTCTCGGTCAAACGGGGTGTTAAAAGACTAAAACTATTGAAAACAATAAAGTATATGAAGCATGTAACATAATGCTATATAAAAAGGGAAATCTATTCGATTGAAGTCAAACATGGTGCCATTTTTATCAAAAGTGTGTAACATGACCTACATATATTTGCCCCAAGCGTCTAATGTACAAATATATGTAGTTCATGGTACAAAACAACAAAAATGTGTAACATGACAGTCTATGTTGAAAATTAGTGAAACAAATCCATGCATGATTGCTGAGGTGGCATGGTTGCATGAATAGATTAGCGCACAAATTGTAACTTGTGACCACATGCATGTCTTGATGATGTGGCATAGCTGCATGACAAGGAAAAATAGATAGTTGGTTGTAACTATCTAAGAATAGAGGATTTGCCAAGAGTTTATGTATACGACAAGTGGAGTTGTTGTCGCATGGTGCTAGAAAAGTGTGATACACGACAAGTATGGCACTAGCCAAACAGCGGGCAGAGAAAGGCAAACTCACATATATTTTAACAAATGCACTTACAGTAATGTGCAAAGGTTGTTGCTAAACCTGGCCCTCAAAAAAGGTTGTTGCTAAACCTAATTGTTTCTATGATAACCAAACTTAGCTTGAGCTTAATTCTTCTCAGGTGCAGTTGTTTAGTTCATTCGAGAAAATCTAGTAAGAAATTGTGCAACAAAGCATGCCAAACCTTAAGTCCAGCTGACCGGCCTGGACTCGTTGAAGAATAGAATCAGGGATTGGTCCATCTAGCTTGTTATTTGACAAGTTACTGAAAAATAATAGTTAGAACCATTCATCTAAAATTTATATCATCAGCCATAGATGTAATCAGAGACTTACAGAACTTTAAGTGACTTTAGTTGATAGTCTGGAATAGCTCCCGTCAGATTGTTGTGTGATAAATCCCTACATACGTTTTGTTCTTAGGATCACGAAAGACGACAACATATTCTTTCTAGCCTATCAATATTATGTTGTGGGCACCACTTACAAGTTCTGTAATGATGTCATGTTCATGAATGATATGGCAAGTCCACCACCTAGTCCACTGCTAGAAAGATTGCTGTAAAAAAACTAATGTTAATTCATGTACCTTTAATTAAGTGACAGCATTGAGCTAACATGTATTTTCAAAGAATATGTAAATGTCCTTCTGTGGTTCAGTTTTATACTAGCTTCTTTCAATATTTCAACTGAATTACATGTATTTTCAAGATCTTAGGACATGGGGTCGGGTTTATCCATTCTGATATATTTACAAACAAAAACAGAACATATCTGCTGCAGCATGCCAACGAAAAGGTAACTTCTGTGGAGCGTTAAATTACTTAAGGTTGACGCAATGCAATGCACTTTAAATCTTTAAAAGATTGAGTTGCAATGTTTAGATTCTGACGCCCGGTGAAAAAAAACGGATCGAGAGTCCGTCGGAATGATTTGACTTCACAAATCACCCTCCCCTCCTGCCAGGCACGGGCCTCAGGGTCGGGCGGTGGCGCTGAGTTGTGGGTGGCGGAGAAGCAAGTTGTGGGCAGCTGCGTGAAGGGGATGCAGCGGCGGTGGTGCGTGGTGGGCTTCGACGGCGGCAGACGGCCAGATCTGGGCCCAGGCGGCACGGACCGATTGTGGCACGACCTGCGGGCATCCACCCTTGTAGTGGTAGTGGCTGGTGGTGGTGGAGGCACAGCGGCGGTGGCAGGTGGGCGTGATGGTCAGTCTCTAGGCGTTCCGCCGGCTGGACGACGGCCGCAGTGCAGATTGTCTCCCCAGTGAGTATCTTGGCGATTGGCGGAAGTCCTTGGGGTTCTCCTTGTAGGTTGTCGGGTCTGCGTCGATGGCTTTGCGCTTTTCTTCGTCGGCCGCTGAGGTGGGGTGGCACAGGGGTGTGTCCGGTGGGGAGGTTGGCTAGAGGGATGGGCGCCGCCGACGTGCTCGGGCCACCCGTCACTGACATAGGGGTGTGCCGGTCCGAATGCGTCCGCTCCCCCACCTCCCCCTATCCCCAGCCGCATGCGTGTTGTCGCGGCTCCGGCGATGTTCAAGGCGTGACCTATGCTGCGGTCGTCGGTCAGGAGTGTCCTTTTGGTACAAAGCAGGTCTCTTTGGATGGTCTTGGGTGTGTTTGGATGATGGGGCGGGAGGTCTGCAATCTGCATCGTCTCCAAGTAGTTTGCTTGGTTGTCGTCCGAGTGCTGTGATGGTGCCTGGCACCTTTGTATCTTGCTTTGGGTGTGTGGTGTTGTGTGCCGTGGTGGCATGTGTTTGTATCAGTTCGCTCAGATGTCTATTGTGATGGTTGCTTTATAATATGAAGCGGGAGAAATCCTTTTTAGGTAATGTTTAGATTCTGAATTAATATGATACAAGTCTTGGTTATGTACTTACACCGTTACAATCCTCGGAATCTGATTGCTCTTAGAGTAGTCACAAGTCAATCCTTTCCAGGAATACTCTACTGGGGAGCATGGATCTCCATTCCAGCTTGTCCGTGCCAAATTGTATTGTGCCTTGACGTCTTTCATGTACTTTACTACAACAGCGAAAGGGTAAATATATGGACGGCATAAAGTAGCTGTATTAGATTACCTTAAGAAGCACATTATTTAAGCAGTACTTCCTCCGTTTCTAAATATAAGCCCTTTTAGAGACTCCAATACGGATTACATACGAAGCAAAATAAATGAATCAACACTCTAAAATATGTCTATTTACATCCGTATATAGTCCTTGTTGAAATCTCTAAAAGGTCTTCTATATATTTAGAGACGGAGGGAGTGTAGAACTGACTAAATTGAACTAGTAATTCATTTATCAACTAGGGTTTTCCAACGGCACATTAGCATTATTTGACCTTTAAAAGATGGTATACTCTGGAATTGACTGTGCAACCTGTTGATAAACTTGATCTTATTACTTAACTGAAGATCGTGACGATGTGGAATAGAGCCAGTGAGGTCATTAGCATTTGTCAATTACATGACGTTCATGTGAATCTGCTGCTAAATACGCACATGACAAATGTGTGATGCACGTGCAGTATATACATTAATCTTACCATCATCAGAGTCGGTGGTGAGATTCTTCATCAAAACAAGCGCGTACAACTCCAACGCGTTGATGAGTGGCGGAAGACTCGAGCCGGCCGTCTTGTTTAAGATGAAGTATGCGTCGCCCTTCTGCGCGAAAAGCCCGCTCTTGTACATGCTGTCCACCTTTAATCGTGACGGAGAAAAACCTGGGAACAGCCCTTCGCCGGCGCTGTAAATATTGAACCTCCTGTTCGGGTTGCTCCCGTTTAGCTCGGTGAAGTGAAAGATCGAGAGAATCTGTAGGGTTTGAGGGTCTTTATTGGCTCCCGATGACTCGCTGATTATTATGGAGGAATTGTTTGCGTCTATGCTCATGGCATTCTGCAAGATGGCGGATGGCACCCTGAAGTCGTTGTTGCCTGGGAGGTTCTCCAAGTTATTGCTGGTGTTCAGGCTGATATAGGGGTAGTGCTGGACTTCCGTCCTTTTCCCAGAATAGCTTTCCCAGAAACGGTCATAATTATCCGTTGGGTATCTTCATCGCACACAGAATGAAAAACAGATAAATAGCTAGCACAATATTATTCTAATCTGTTAGTATTTACTTGAAAGCTAATTGCTGTAGGATCTAGCAATCCCTAATTTCTTGTTGCTTTTGAGATTTACTATTACTTTCTGGGTGCTTTCTGTTAGAAGTAATTGCGGAATCAGGAAACAAAGAAGTAGGAAACACTCTTAAATGTGCCAACCTAGCAAAATGAATTTAAGACAACCATTGACAGGCATATTTTAGATACAATCCAAAACTAATATTATGGATATGGCAGACTTGTCTCACCTTGTGACATAGTCGGTGATGTTGCCAAATCTGAATCGAATAAAGTAGCTGACTGACACAGAAGTATTGACAAAAGGGTACATGGTATCTAGTAGTGGCCTCAGCTCCAAAGAAGATATGAAAGGAGTCCCGGAACCGAAGTTTACCAGGCAAACGGACACGGAGCTGCCTGTAGCAACGGTGAGCACCTCCTTCCATACCGCTTTATCTGTAGGAGAATTTGACAAGTCCACCGAATCCCAGAAATTGACGCCGATATAGAGCCCAAACCGAAACAGGGACCCGTCCTGAGTCTTGTTCAACCTATCATAGTTGCCATAAGTAAATATGGCCCTCAACAGATACTTCTTACCGGGGGTGGATGGCAGTGTATAACAATTCCTTGAACCATCAGGGAAGCTCCTCAGGGTGTTTTGGTTATCATCTGCTGTGCTAGCCATGAACTCGGGTAAAACCTCGTGTTTCTCACCGCTCTCGACAAATTCATCGTCAGAACTGTACCGTAGATTTAAGTTGGCGTCAGGGTAGGCACTGAAGTTTTTCAATCCACAATCGATGTTTATGAACCCTGCACGAACGCAGAGAACGACGTATCATTATCATGTGTTTCAACTTAAAGGTCTACAAAGCAATGATCACGGCATATGCGGCGGCTATACATGCAATAGCTAGTAAAAATCTCTGATTTATGAGATTTCAGCCATGTGAGAATGTTTTAAGTTGCACGCGGAAGAAAACTAAATTGTGCATGCAGGAATCAATAAGGGAACCCTAGGAGGACATGATTTGAAAATTACCAGGAGGAGGTTGGGCTCGGACTTGAATTGCCATGACCAGGATGAGAAGCAGCGCAAAGATCCATGTGAGCTTTGTACCGCAGCCGTTCGCCATGTGGTGCTCTATGGTTATTGGGATGTGTGAAGCAAGAAACAAACGTGTGCTGTTATATAGCAGAGAGAAACACAACTACCACTGTTTGGTAGTGTGATACCGGCCGGTTTGGTTGACCAGACCCGGCGCTGGATTTTTTTTATTTTATTTTTTTTTGAGAATGACTACCCAAACACCACAACCCCTCGGTTGTTACATTCAGATAGCATGAGCTGACGTAGCCCCTCTAGTACGTTCGCAATAATCAGCCGGTCTCCCTCCCGTCTGCTGTATGCCGCCAGCTCGTGGGCCAGAGAATTCCTGCAGCGTTTCACAGCATTGATACCAACAGACTTGAACAGCATTGCCGTGTTTTTTATATCGCTAATCACTGGGAAGCACTCCGATCGATTTGGGGAGTCCATCCTCAATTCCTTGGCAATCATTGCGCAATCAGTCTCGATGATTATATCTCCTCGGTGCATAGCTGACAATGCGGTGATCCCCATGAGGACGGCCTGTCCTTCTGCCTCCTCAGCCGTTCTGCAAGCGCTCATCGCCCTGCATGCCGAAAATAGAACCTGGCCGCGGTGGTCTCTAGCGACAGCCCCTGCCCAGCATTGTCCGGTTTGCAACTGAAAAGCCGCGTCTGAATTGATTTTGATCACACCATCCGATGGCTTTTCCCAGCGAGATTCCTCTGCTGCACTCACTTGTATCCGAGGCTGGTTTTCTCCTGAAACAGACGTCGACGAGCAAATTCTCCCGACAGTCCCAGCGGCCGGAAGCGACAGGTTTTTAATTTCTTCCTCGTACCCCGTGAGGAACAAGGCAGACCTTGCTACTGATTCCTTGCCCTCATGGTGAATGCAGTCATCGCGTAAGAACCAAGCTCGCCACAACAGCAAAAGGATTTTGTTTCTCATGTCTGAATCATGTTTGTCAAGCAGAACCTGCAGCCAATCTCTCCCAGTGTAACCAAACTCCTATTCCACGGGGAGCTTTCACCTTTTCCTCATCTCAAACCTCAGGGCTTTACTCGGCGCTGGATTAACAATGCAGAGGAGGCAAAAACCGGTTTGCTCATCATTAGGCCGGCCGGTAACCTTCTGGGGAAAGAAATGTATATATGCAACTTGCATTCATGTCATGCATCAAAAGGAAAGAGACTGCAGCTTTCCCCATCATCGCAGGAAAAAAATAACAACTTGCGAGGGCAGTTCCACGATGCTACCCTCACGAACCCGCCTATAGGCTGATATAAGAATGAGCAATAACGCATGTCTGAGTCTCTGATGTCAATAGGAAGTTTTTATTTCCACGCAATCTCATCATCGGCATGTATGTGGTTGCATGTCGTCGATGGCGCTCGGTCGCATGTCCAACAGTCACAAACACGATACGGGCATAGTGGGACAATATAGTAATCATAAGATTGTATGATGCCTAATCCGTGGGAGGGCCAACCCTAAGATCATGTTGTCATCCATGTCAGGTAGAAGTATCCCTCGCCATGTTCTTTAAGCATGTATACACCTCCTTCAACAGGCCTCGTTTCTCCACACGGTGTAGAGACGACCATAAACAAATCGTACCGGTACATCTGTACATAACCTACGTAAGAGAAATGCTCTTATCATTAAAAATCTTGTCATTTCCACATACCTACTGCGACCAAATAATGGCAAGCGCTCACACCCCGAGGAGAATTCTAAACTTGTGGTCAATCTCATGTAACCAGTTGCCAAATATATTAAAAATACTACGTAAAGGATACAAGCCAAAAGCTACTTGGATGACCAACCATATAAAACGAGCTAATTTGCATTGGAAAAACAAGTGTTTTATTGTTTCGTCGTGCTGCGAGAGGAGACTTCCTATTTACAAGCGTACACAACCACCGCAGCCTCGATCGAGCTGGAGACCCGCGTGCATGTTGAGCCTGCAACGACTTCCTTGCTTCTTAGATGAAGAGGCACGAAGTGGCCAGCTTTAAGTTAATAAAGCCCACAAGGTTCACATGTTACAGCTTAGGTTCCTGTGGATCCCAGGTTACAATAAGGATCGTAAACGATCTGGAATGAGTTCAGCCCTTACACTAATTCAATAGGAAAGCCATCTGAAAGCATAAGTAGAGGAAATGGTTGAAACCGGCTCGCAGGTAACTTGTACAGGTGACACAGCTCCGTGACCAGCATGTCGATGATGGTGCAGTCCTCGGGCTTGGAGAGAGGCCCCCATTGCTGTAGGAGCGAACCAATTTTGAAGAAGCAATCAGCAGGTTGCCGCGGAAAAATATCATCTATGGCGAACTTGTTTCTAATGTTCCAAAGAGCCCAACAAACAAGGGCAAAAAGAAGCCACACAAAATTCTCTTTATCCGTCTAAAATTTAAGAAATGCATAACTTTCAAACTTAGCGTCCAAATCAAAATCGGTTTTCATTGTAGTGTTCCTCATGATGTTATCTTCGAAACTATGTCCCACATGGACATGTCATGATTTAATCCGTCAAAAGAGTAGATAATTCATGACTGTAATTACGAGTATTGAACTAATAATGTGAACTCACAGGCATGGTGAAAATAACATCTAAAGCAAATGCACGAAACAGAAACTCTAGAAGAATCTCAAATAGGGAAGACAAAATCACATACGGTGCAGTGGAAGTAGAACCGCTGGTGGTGTCAGCCATGTTACTGAAGAGGTTGTTGATGTCAGGAAAGATATCATCATTGGGGAAAGTAGTCGTTATCAGTAGTGAAGCGAGTGCGCTCCCTGTAAAGCTAAACGCTTCTCTCCCGGAAAGGTTCCTAGAGGCGGGTTCCGAAGGCCTACTGTCCCTTTTCAAATTACACTCTGAAAGATGGGATGGAGAAGACTTGGATGGCGATGCAATGTTCTGAAACCGGGTGGAACCATACACTACCGGAATAACTGAATATCCCGACGGAATTTAATATGCTGACGGATTTTTGTCGGGGTTGTCGGCATAGGTTGACATATGCAGACGGACTAGGAAAAATCGGCAGCATAGAAAAGATGTCGGCAAACTTCCAACTATGCTGACGGCAGCCATTGGCATAGACCGGCTGTCGGCATACCTCAATCTATGCCGACGGCTACCATCGGCATATTTTTGGCCCTGGCGACCCGGCCTCTCACGGCCGGCTAACGCCGTCATAGCTATGTCGGCGGCCCAGACGGTGGCCGTGGGCATATATTTATCTATATTTTTTATTTTAAAACATTTTCTTTTTTAAAGTGAAAATTTGATTACGAATTGTCTAAACATTAGCAAATATAAATTATATATCGATTTGGAGTAGAATTTTTCATAGATGATGAATATCTAGTTTGTTTTTCTTTTTGAGTATGTTAAAAATGTGACCTCATGTACTTCTGCATATACGTCCTTATACTTTGTTAAAATCACAAGTGATTGATACTTGCATTGATTTTGACAAATTTTATATGGTTATACATCATGATCTTGAAAGGCTTCTGTTGCTATACTATGTTTTCAAATTTCAACATATTGAAATCATGATTGCTTCAGATTTACAAAAAACACCCTTTTGTTTTAACTTTTTGTATATTTTTTACTCTGTGGCCAAACGAGGCAAATTTTATCTCTACATCCATCAGATTGTTTCTATGATTGTGGTAGGTGTAAACACCCAACACACAGCCAGATTGTGACGTCCTTCACAGATGACACCACCTTCTGCACTTAGAGTGGGAAACTGCGACGGAGGGTCAATCCGGAGGGCATATTGTGATAGGTGGGGCTGAAAAAATGTTCCTATGGGCTAACCTACCACAACCAGGTGGAAAAGTCCACTCGCCAAATGTCGTCCGGTGAAAGTCAAAGGGCTAAATATCCGGGTCGACCGAGCTAGGGTTAGGCCGCTCGGGGTCTTTGAGGAGTAGCAATGCCACGAAAACATCGCGTTGGGTCCTCATGCATGTCTTAAAGTGTGGTGGGATGATTAAAGAGGCAATGCGCACCTCCAGAGTGTGACCCCCTTCACGGACGGCGATAACACCGAAGTAAAGTTCAGCAGGTTTGTTGTTGCATGAATATTCTTGCATAGTCAGAATGTGACAATTTATGAAATTTTGATACAGTAGTTATAGGCTATGTGGTAAATTTTCATATTTTGTAGAGATGTAGAACTATCTGAAAAAAATCTCGTTAGAGATTGTTCTTTGCATGTCTACAAGTGTGGTGGGGCTCTTCGGGTTAGCAATCCCACCAGAACTTTCCTTGGGTCCTCATACATGTCTAAAAGTGTGGTGGAATGTTTAAATAGGCAGTACGTAGCTCCAAAGTGTGACCCCCTTCACGGACGGCACTGTCGACTATACTTAGAGTGGGAAACTGCGACGGAGGGTCAAGCCAGAGGGCATCTTGTGACAGGTTAGGCTCAAAATTTCTTTTAAAATGTTCCTATGGGCTAACTTACCACAACCAGGTGGAAAAGTCCATTGGTCAAAGGCCGTCCTGTGAAACTCAAAGGGCTAGACCTCCAGGTCAATCTGGCTATGGTTAGGCTGCTTAGGGGCCTTTTTGGGCGGTAGCAATGCCACCAAAACATCGCGTTGGATCCTTGTACATGACTTAAAGTGTGGTGGGAAGATTAAAGAGGCAATACGCATCTCCAAAGTGTGATCCCCTTCACGGACGGTGATAACACTGATGTAAAGTTCGGCAGGTTTATTGTTGCATGAATATTCCTGAATATTCAGAATGCCACAATTTTCTGAAATTTTGACACAGTACAAACACAGTAGCTATAGGCTATGTGATAATTTTTCATATGCATTAGAGCTGCAGAAGTACCTAATTTTTTTCTCTTTATAGATTGCTCCTTTTTTAGAAAAGGGGGCTCCCTGGCCTCTGCATCAGAACGATGCATACGGCCACCTTCATTAAAAGCAAATAGGTTCAACAAGGTCTTAAAGTCTCGAAACAAGTAAAGAAAAGCTCACAAAGAGCCAATAAAAAGGCCAAAAAAGCCACAACCGGCTGGCACAATAAAGATAGGAAAACTAATTGCCTATCCTATTACATGACCGCCATCCAAACCGGTTGAAAATATCCCGTGCTACCATCTCCCACCAGATAGATCCAGTAACCAAATGCTCCCTGGCCTCCGTCGGAGTGAGTAGCGACCACATACGGATCAATGCAGTGGCCTGGAAGATAACCTGCAAAAAATGAATGTTTGATGTTCTGTTAAAGACCAAATCATTTCTGCAGTTCCAGACTGCCCACAATAAAGCACATACTCCTACGCGAATGTGGCTCGCTGTTTTGGACTCTATCCCGTGAAGCCACATTCCAAATAACGAGCTGACAGAACTCGGAGGAGTAATGTTAAAAGCTATGTGCACCGTCCGCCATAGAACCTTAGCCAACGGGCAATCCAGAAAGAGGTGTTTGATAGTTTCATCCCAATCACAAAAGCTACACCTAGTAGGTCCTGTCCAGTTACGCTTTGCCAGATTGTCTTTAGTTAAGATGACTTGTTTATGTACAAACCACATAAACACCTTAAATTTCAACGGAACCTTGACTTTCCAAACATATTTGGAACTAGGAATGGAGCTAGAATTGATAACATCAAGATACATTGATTTAACTGTAAACTCCCCATTCCTAGTAAGCTTCCAGCGCAACTTATCGGGTTGTTGAGACAGCTGAACCTCCATCAGCCTACTCACTAGATGGAGCCACGCTTCCCAATGATTGCCAACTAGCGTCCTTCTGAAATGAATATTAAGGGGGACGGACTGAAGTACTGTTGCAACGTAAGCATCGCGTCGTTGAACAATACTATAAAGCGACGGGTACTGAAGCGCTAGGGGTGTCTCTCCTAGCCAAGTATCCTCCCGGAATCGCGTGTTAGCGCCATTTCCGATAATAAACTCTGTCCTATTGAAAAAGGCTGCTTTAACTCTCATGGGCCCTTTCCAAAAAGGCGAGTCCATCGGCCTCGCTGTCACTTGGGACAATGTTTTGGACTGAAGATACTTACTACGGAGAATCTGCGCCCATGTGGCATCAGTCTCAACAGATAACTTATACAGCCACTTGCTGAGAAGACATCTGTTCTTGACTTCAAGATTTTCAATACCAAGACCCCCTTGGTCTTTTGGTCGACAAATGATATCCTATTTGGCGAGTTTGTATTTTCTCTTTAGCTCATCACTCTGCCAGAAGAAGCGGGATCGATAGAAGTCCAGCCTTTTCCTTACTCCAACTGGAACCTCAAAAAAAGACAAGAGAAACATAGGCATACTCGTGAGAACCGAATTAATAAGAATTAATCGGCCTCCGTATGACATAAGCTTGCCCTTCTAACAACTCAGTTTCTTCTCAAATCGATCCTCGATGCACTTCCATTCTCTATTTGTCATCTTACGATGGTGAATTGGTATACCTAAATACGTAAAAGGTAGAATCCCCAATTCGCACCCAAACAATTGCTTGTAAGCCTCTTGTTCGTCATTGGCCCTTCCAAAACAGAACAATTCGCTTTTATGAAAGTTAATCTTTAACCCGGTCGATTGTTCAAATAAGCATAACACCAGCTTCATATTTCTCGCTTTCGCCAAGTCATGCTCCATAAAGATGATTGTAGCATCGGCGTATTGTAGGATAGAGACACCTCCATCCACTAGGTGAGGCACCAAACCACCCACCTGACCAGCCTCCTTAGCCCTTCCTATTAGAATTGCCAACATATCAACTACAATGTTGAACAAAATAGGAGACATCGGGTCACCTTATCTCAAGCCCTTATGTGTCTGGAAGTAATGACCTATGTCGTCATTCACTTTGATTCCAACACTCCCTTTTTGTGTGAAAGATTCTACCTGGCGTCGCCAGGCTTCATCGAAGCCTTTCATGCGTAAGGCTTGTTGAAGGAAAGGCCATTTGACTTTATCGTACGCCTTCTTGAAATCCACCTTAAAAACCACTCCATCGAGTTTTTACGAGTGGATTTTGTGGAGGGTTTCATGAAGGACCACAACCCCTTCTAGGATGTTTCTATCTGGCATGAAAGCAGTTTGGGAATGCTGCACCACAGAATGCGCAATCTGCGTGAGCCTATTAGTCCCAACCTTGCTGAAAATTTTGAAACTAACATTAAGAAGACAGATTGGCCTGAACTGGTCAATCCTCACAGCCTCTGTCTTCTTAGGAAGCAGGGTTATCGTTCCAAAATTCAGGTGAAATAGCTGAAGCTGTCCAGAGAATAAATCATGGAACATCGATAACAAATCCCCCTTAATAATATGCCAGCACTTTTTATAGAACTCCGCCGGAAATCCATCCGGCCCTGGAGCTTTATTATTTTTCATCTGAGAAATAGCTTCAAACACCTCCTTCTCCGAAAATGGGGCGGTCAAAATGTCATTCTCATCAGCAGCAAGTTGAGGCACATCCTCAATCCTAGACTCATCCAGGGATACACAATTATCCTCCGGAGGCCCAAACAACTGCTTATAATTTTCGGTTATGTAAAGTTTTAGGTTTTCATGTCCTAGAATCGTCCCTTCGTCTTGTTCAAGCTGAAAGATTCTCTTCTTTCTATGCTTGCCATTAGCGATCATGTGAAAGAATTGAGTATTTGCGTCCCCGTGGACGACCTTGCGAACCTTAGCCCGCAGTGCCCACTTCAATTCCTCCTCACGGAGAAGCTCTTTCAATCTCATCTCCGCCTCAAGTTTTGCATGAAGCTCCGTGGCTTGAAGAATCGTGGACTCGGCTTTTAGATCTAGGGACTGAATAAGTGTAAGGAGCCTTTCCTTTTCAACCTTATAAATCCCACTAAGATGCTTAGCCCACCCACGCAGGAAACTTCTTAAATGCCTTATCTTATTCTGCCAACGCTCGACTGTAGTCCTACCTCCTGCATCGTTAGCCCATTCCCTGGCTACCAGATCCAAAAAGCCTTCTCGTTCAAACCATGCCATTTCGAACGAGAATGAATTTTTGTTCCCCATGCGAGTGGCCTCACCAGAGTCCACGAGCAGAGGCATGTGGTCAGAAATACCGCGCGAAAGTGCCTGGACCGTAACCAAGGGAAATTTTTGTTCCCATTCGACGCTCGCAAGGACTCGATCCAGCTTCTCGAACGTCGGGTTTGGCAAAGTATTAGCCTAGGTAAACTTTCTACCCGAAAGCTCTATCCCTCGCAGATCCAAGCTTTCAGTAATGGTATTAAACATGAACGACACCTGCCGTCAAAGTTATCATTGTTCTTTTCCTCTCTTCTTCTAATAATGTTGAAATCACCCCCAACCAGGATTGGGAGCTGTTCGGAACCGCAAATTCGAACAAGGTCTGCCAAAAACTCTGGTTTGAGTTCGGGCTGTGCGGCACCATAAACCGCCACTAGAGCCCAATTAAACCCATCGGCCTTCGACTTAACCCGGAACTTAACTGCAAAGTCACCCATCACTATGCTTCGGACTTCCACCGACTCGCATCTAACTCCAAGTAAGATCCCACCCGATCTTCCTCTCGAAGGCAAGCAATGCCAACAAAATCGGCACCGCCCGATAAAGTACTAAGAAACTGGGGAGAGAAATTATCTCTGCCAGTTTCCAAAAGTGCAATAAAATCCAAGCTATGCTCGATAGACGCCTCTGCAAAGAACCTTCTCTTAGCCAAGTCTTTCAGACCTTTGCTATTCCAAAAGATTCCTTTCAATTTCATCATGAAATTTTTTAGTAGTTCGGATCCTAGCACTCCTACGCACCACCCGATGCAGGATAGATCTTCCGCTTCCGCTTGTGTTTAGGCTTGTTATGATCCTCCACCTGGTCCTCACAACCGGGCTCTGTGGACCTAACTACTACATCATCAAAGGTATCATCCTCTACCTCTGACTCAGGACAGGATGGTGCAAGATCCGCACAAAAATTATCGAGTACCCTGACCCCCAACGCATCTATCTCAGAATCATTCATAGGCCTAACCGCGGCTAAGTTACGAATCATTTCTAAAGCGCGTTCCGCTTCCAAATCCATAATATCATTTACGGAATTAGAGATTTCACTGGCATTTCTCCCTAGTGAAACTCCTAATTGACTTGCATTATTAATAATCTCATTATTAGAAAAATGCAGAATGGAATTAGAAATGTTGACCGACATACCAGTAGTGGCCTCAATACCACGAAGCTTGGCCGCCCTCATGGCGCACCGCTGCTGCATGTCATCAACCTCCGGGTGATCCTGGAGGCGACGGCTCATCCGTCGCCCCTCAGATACCGGATCTGAAATCCCTCCATAAGCAATGACCTCCCCCCGAGAAGCCCTCTGGCAGGTGGGGATCGCGGGCACCACCGAAGGCGCGGCCACCCTAGTCGCCAGAGAAGAAAAGGGAGTCGAGGCCACCTGCCCCGGACTCCCTCCCCTAGGCCTAGCCGTCGGCATCGGCTCCACCGCCGCAATAGGAGAAGAGGGAGCCGACGTCGCCGCGAGAGGAGAAGAGGGAGTCGATGCCACCTGCCCCGGACTCCCTCCCCTAGGCCTAGCCGTCAGCATCGGCTTCACCACCGCGAGAGGAGAAGGAGCCGAGGTCACCTGCCCCGGGCCCCCTCCCCTAGGCACAGCCGTCCTCAACGGCTCCGTCGCCTCCAGAGGAGAGGAAGGAGCCGAAGTCACCTGGCCCGGGCCCCCTTCCCTAGACACAGCCCTCAACAACGGCTCTGTCACCGCCAGAGGAGAAGAAGGAGCCGAGGCCACCTGCCTCGGACTCCCTCCCCTAGTCACAACCGCCATCGTCGGCTCCGTCGCCTGAGGTGAGGCAACAATCAGAGAAGGAGAAAGAGGGGCCGCCTGCCCAAACTCCTCCCCCCTCCGTCGACGAAGGTCGTCACTGGAAGAATCGCCTCCGAGCCCCCAAGCATGGGACTCTCATCAACATCAAAATCCAGTGCAGGCAGCGTGCGCTCCAACACATCATCGGACTCCACCCGCTCGCTCCAGAGACGGGGAGGAGCAGAAGCTGGCTCAAACGACCCAAATCTCAGGGAACTCAATGGCACCGAAGAAGATGGTGCCGCCCCGTCCCCGGTCGTCTGAGGAACGGGCGCCGAACCGTTGGCCACCTCTCTTCCAACCTCGTCCACGGGCGCCTCCTTAGCGCCCGAACTGTCATCGCCCTCGTGCATGTCAACATCAGACCCATTGATGGCCTCAGCGAAAAGATCAGCATCCTCAAACTCAATCTCAAGATTAAAAATCTGGCCCCTATATGTCCACTTAACCACATCAGGCACAAACTCAATATCCAGAACACTCACCAGCAATCGGGCCACTCCGTGAGCTCGGGTGAAGGCCATATCCACTCTCTCGGTTTTCCCGACCAAGATTCCCAAGCTAGCAACGACTCGAGCATCCTGCATCGGCTTCGAGGGAGCCCCGGAGAAACGCAACCAGACCTGAGTAAGAGGCTTGCCCTGTGGCTCAACCCTCTTCCACTCATGGAACTCCAGGATGCACTCTGTGCCAGGCACTCTACACAACCCAAAGCTCAGAACCCTCTGCCAATCTTCAACAGAAGGAAAGTCCACCTTAAACATATTGGCCTCGCTATTGACAAGCTCCCACTGGAAGTCACTAGGAACTAACTCCTTGAGCCTCTGCACTATCTGATTCTCAGAGACCTCACCTTTGGTAACTTTCACAACCCAAGTGGTCATGCTCTGGGTCTCCTCTGGGATCTCCCTCGCACTGGGAGACTCAAAGAACATCAACTCAGCGCAATACACTCCATACATAGTAATAGCCAGCATCTGGGCATTCCCCCGAAGCATGAGTTGGCTTGCCGCAAGTATCACATAGCTCCACCACACACTCAGCAATAAAGTGGCCCTTCTCGCCACAACGATAACAAAGCATCTTCTCTTCCTTACGCGCCCACTTGGATGCTCTATCAGAGTCATACCTGTCCGCAGACTCGGCCGAGCCTGTCGTTACGGTCTCAGTCTCAGGTATATCCGTATTGGCCAGCGCCGTCGCCACCTCCATCGCCTGTCCAGACAGAGCGGGCGTCTGTCCGGGATCGCCCCCCCCCCCCCCCACGGAGGCCGTCGGCTCGACGACAACAGGCGGAGGAGGCTGACGGTTACGGAACCGACCCCCTCTACCACCACGAGAGGCACGGTATCCACCTCGCTGCCGATGGTTAGGGCCAGATGCCCCCTCAACAAAACCACCCGGAGGACCGTAAAAAGGTCTCTCAGATGTACCATTGCTCTGCCAAGCATACCCGCGGCCACCACCCGTCGACGACAAGCCACGGTGCTAGCCATCACCATACGCGTCGTATCCATCGTCGCCCCACTGGCCCCGGGGCGGTCCACTGTCACCTCCGGCACCCACGTTCTGAGGCGTAAGTGCCTGTGTTTGCACCGGCCCAGGCCGCTTTTGCGGCAGCCTCGCGACGTAATGAGGCGGCGCAGCCCGAGGTTGAAGGTCGGGCGCTGGGGGCGGCGGCCTCGATCCTTGGGCCGTGCCGCCCCGGCCCGCAGCAGCAGCCGTAACCGAGCCCTGCGCCGGCGAACGTGGAGCGTAGGATGCTCCACCCCGACCCGCCGCCGGCTGCACTACCGGGGCTTGCACCGGTGGCCGAGCGCCTAGGTATCCACCTCCGCATCCCACAGAGCCATGCGCCGCCCCGTCACCCACCGGCGGCCTAGGGCCGGTCATAGGCGGGGCACCACGCCCGGTGCTAGCAGCCGGCGGCGGTGCAGTCCCGCCGCGACCAGCTCCACCCGAGGCGGTGGGTTTTTTGCCCGGCGGCGCAACAGCCCCGCGGCCAGCCATGGCCATGAGGGGAGGGATTCGCCTCGCTCGTCCAGAACCACACACGGGGAGACCCGGCTTCCCGCGCCGTGGAACCCTAACTAGAGGCGATGACGAATGAACAGGAGAAGGAGCGATCGGAGACCTGCATGGGACGGCACAACGAGGAGGTATAGGGTCCGGTTTAGACTGGGCCACATACCCAGCTAACCCCGGCCCATCCACTCGCGGCCCCGACTCACTCAGAGCCGGCCCATCGCGGCCCAGGAGGAAATTCAAACAGTGCGCCCGCACCGCCGAGATCCCGATCGCCTGTTCTGCCGGCACGGATGCCGCGGCCGCCACCGGCGCCGGTACAACGATTGCCCGGCGCGCATTTTTTCTCCTCTTAACAGTAATCCATGAATCCGGCCTAATCATATCAAAAAGTGTAAGATTTGGAAGACTTACCTTAGGGAGGGGACCCTTCCATGGTCTGATCGCCGTCGCCGCCGTTCTCCGATGAACTACACGACGGATCATCTCTTTCTTCTCTCCCGCGTGAAGTCCAATTCTTGCCGGACCATAGGTGGCAAAACACTGTCGATCGTCGTTGCTACTTCATCTTCGTCATAACCTGAATGAAAAAACTCACAGATGAGATCTGACGGCGTCGGTGATGGTGGAGAAACCGCCAGGATCCCATCCCCGTCGCCGTCCGCATCGTCCTCTTCGGAATCGGCTAAGGCCCAAAAACGGCCGCCGATACGTCGTCGATCACCGGAGGCAAGGGGTGGCGCAGTCGCGGTCGCGCCCACAGTCGCCCGTCCAATCGCCCGCCCGGTCGCCATCTCGTGTCGTCAAGTACTGTCTGCTTCGGTCCTACAGATTGCTCTTTGCATGTCTATAAGTGTGGTAGTGGGTCTTCGGGGGTTAACAATCCCACCAAAACTTGCCTTGGGTCCTCATACATGTCTAAAACTGTGGTGGGATGTTTAAATAGGCGGCTTCAGAGTGTGACCTCCTTCACGATCAGCACTGTCATTTGCACTTAGAGTGGGAAACTACCACGGAGGGTCAACCGGAGGGCATCATGTGATTGGTTGGGCCCAAACTTTGTTTTAAAATGTTCCTATGGGCTAAGCTACCACAAACAGGTTGAACTGGCACTGGGCATCTTGTTAATAGGCTGGTCCATAAAAAATGCCCCGAAATGATAAAAATAATAGTAGAAACATGCAACATTGATATAAAACAAGAAGGCAACAATCAAAACTGATAAATACGTTTGACACGCTATCATCGGCCATCACCCTTGCATTAAATACGTTTGAGACGCTATCATCGGCTATCATGTGCAAATCACGGTTTACTCTTTACAAATGGATACAGAGTATGACTCATACTCTACGGTAAATTTGGAAAGTTCCTACGACTTCGTACTAGACTCATGCTCAAGCACCTGACTTCCCCTTTGGACGAGTCAAGTATCCTTCCGTGTTGGAGTCTCCTTCCTCGTCATCACGTTGAGGTCGCTGCAGCCTTGATCATACTGGCTTGGGTCACTGCTACCGTCTTCCCGCCGAACCCAGGCCTTGATCGTACTGCTATTGGCTTGGACGTATGGCCGACTCAAGTCCGAGATCAATTTTCTCGACATCAGGCGCCAGCAGTAGGCGGAGTTCCTCACGTCAAAAAAAAAAAAGACGAGGCAACTCCATGTGGTTAGATTAGAAGTACCAGCAACTGGTGGCAATCGTTGCTAAAATTTGCAATTAATGGCGCAGAAAATATTAGGTGGTACATATGATGGTCTGTTTGATAGGCAAGACTTCATCATTTTAACATATTGATACGGTCCAGCGCAAAAAAAAATATTGATACGGTTGTATATGTAATTTATAGATTTATTAATGATTATTGGGCCACTTGATAACGGAAGATAAGTACCACATGCTCGCTTACCCGCGTGCGCTTTCCCTAAAGCTTCCAAACACGCTGTCAAAACTGTGTAGGAAGAAAAAAAAATTAACGTGCAAGGCCAGTTCTATACTAGTCGTGTAGAAGAATACAATGGAAAAGGTCATACTGTTTGAATGGTCAAGTAAACATTCAAAATGTCATCCTTTTAATACTCGAACAAAGACCAGTTATGTACTCCCTCTGTAAACTAATATAAGAGCATTTAGATTACTAAAGTGGTGATCTAAATACTCTTATATTAGTTTACGGATGGAGTAGTTATGTTTAGAAGAGTATCATATGGAAAAAGTGATACTGTTTTTAAAGGTCAGGTAGACATTCAAAATGCCGCCATCCTTTATATAGTACTGGAACGGCAGGCAACTGGCACTTTATTTTATTTTGCGGGTACCATTGCTAATAATTGCAATGGTGCAAACAAGATTAGGTGGTATACATACTGTCATGTTTGGTTTGCTTGAGTATTTTATCAATTTAACTGGGTTGATATGGTACGTCGTATATATAATTTAATTTATTAGGTTAGTTAATTGGCTCAGTGATGTACACTTGATAACCGAAGATAAGTATGTATTCGTAGTAGCTAGCTAGCAATGATTCGGTCGTACCACATGCTCGCTTACCGGCCGCCAAGCATGTGTTTCTTCTCCGATGGACACAAGTTCAAATATGACGTACCTATTCTGACTAGCACAAAAGCTTGATCGACGTTAGGTTTGAACAAACAAGTATATTATAGTAACATAAACTCATATTTAGTGCAAGTTGTGCAATGCGAAAGGACACACCACTATTTAAGAAATAATAATAGACCACTAGCACAACAATTGGTCTATTCTTTGTTCTAATGTGCCATGTTGCAAAAAAACAAATTTAAGAATAATAATAGACCACTAGCAGAACAGTCGGTCTATACTTTGTTCTAATGTGCCATGTTGCAAAAAAAAAATTTATTCTGACTGCTCGATGTTACGGTGAATTATCATTTGCTGAACTAGTCTTCGGTCCTATTACTAGAAAAAATGCCCGTGTTTTGCAACGGAAGAAAAATGTATATCAGAATCCTTCTTCTTTCGCAAAAAAAAAAAAGAATCCTCCTTCTTCCGCACACATAGTGCCACGTCGGTTTTTTTTAGTTTCAACGCGATGCCCCACATGTATTGCCGCTTATCCTCCTTTCCACCCACGCTGACGGCGGCAGTGGTCCACATGTCAGATGTGGTAGACCAATAAGACATGGGGCAGTTGAAGCGGCTTTTAAGAAAAAGCAGTCGGGAAGGTCGGCAAAACCAAAAAACTGAGGAGGCAAGTTGGAAGGGAAAGTGATGATGAAAGGAGAAAAAATTCCGTTTTTTTGTGTCCAGCGCAACATAATTCTTATTGGACCAAGAATACAGAGGCAGTCCAAGCAGGGATGAGAGGATGAAAAAAAAGTAGAGGCTTACATATATATTCTTTCTCTCGATGATAACAAAGATAATCATTCTCGTTGATGTTTCAATCTTTTATTCTCGTCATATAGTGAAGAACACTTCACACCATAAACAAATGGAATAATTTTGGTTTGCAATCAGGCAATGAAAGCTAACCCAACTTCCTGCAATTTATGCCCTCGATCAAATAGCATGCACGAGCAGATTTTTATTGTAGTCATTTTGAGCGCACCATTTGAGGCTTACCTATATATTCTTTCTCTCGATGATAACAAAGATAATCATTCTCGTTGATGTGTCAATCTTTTATTCTCATCATATAGTGAAGAACATTTCACACCATAAACAAATGGAATAATTTCTGTTTGCAATCAAGCAATGAAAGCTAGCCCAACTTCCTGCAGTTTATGCCCTCGATCAAATAGCATGCACAAGCAGATTTTTATTGCTATATTTAGTAAATTAAATAATCTAAAAAACGTTCAGAATAAAGTAAAAATTGTAAAATGTTCAGAAACCCAAAATTTTGTTGCTATTTTCAAAAATAATGGAACTTGTAAAAAGTTGCCCATTTTTTTAAAAAAATTATTGTTTTTCAAAATTGTTCAAGATTTCTAAAAAGAAAATGGCATTTCAAAAAATGCTGCAAATTTGAAAAATATTCACTTTTTAGTGAAATTTTCAGAATAAAAAATAATGTTCATGTATAAAAGATACACATTTTCTACAAAATTTATGAATTTTCAACACATGTTCCTGTTTTGAAAAATGTTCACAAATTCATATAATGTACATGTTTTTATAAAAAAGTTGGTGCTTTCAGAAAGATGTTTGCTAATTTTAAAATATGTTCCCTTTCATATTTTGTTCGGTTTTTTCAAAAGTGTACTTAATTTTTGAAAAACTATTCAGGATTTAAAAAATTGATCATATTTTCTAGAATATTCAGAAACTTCATACCTTAAAATCCCCTCGATTGAAAAGATTGAAAGGAAGAGTAGACTGAATAACTCATGGGCTTTCTATGGCCTATGATGACGTACCAAAACTCTTAAATGCCTCGATCATGAATTGAAAAATAGAGGATTGATTCCTTCAAACGCGATGAAATCGAGAAGCTAAATGTTCCTTTTTCGTGTGCACACAGAGTTTTGCTTGCACATATAATTATCACTGACTTTAAATGCATACTATGTTATCTCCCGTCGCAACGCACGGGCATATGTGCTAGTACTAATAAAGCAAGGTGTGTTTCGTCAATTTTTCATCCGTTCACCCACCGAAAAGTTTTTTTTCTATCCGAGGTAGTACTAAATTCTTATGCATTTGTCTGCTAAAAAAGAATTTTCATGCGTGGGCCGCGCACTGTGGCCCAGTGAAGCCAGCCCAATTATTTTTCTGCCCACGCAGATGAGAAAAATCTGTTTTCCGCAGTGGCCAACAAATAGTCGGAGTTTCGCACAGGACAACCAATACCGGGCGGGCCCATTTTTCTTGATTTCTGTGTTTTACTTCTATTTTTATCCTCCTTTCCCTATATCTTTTTCCCTTCGAAGTTTATTTTTCTTTAAGAATTTATTTCGTAAATTAAAATTCTCAAAAAATATTCAGAACTAAATAAATATATTTTTGAAAATGTTTAAAATTCCAAACTTTTGTTGCTATTATGAAAAATATTCGGAACTTGCAAAAAGTTTTCCCTTTTTTTAAAAAAAATATTGTTTTTCAAAATTGTTGGAGATTTCAAAAGAAAATGAAATTTCAAAATATGGTCCAAATTAAAAAAAAAATCTTGTCTTAGTGAAAATTTCAGAATTAAAAATAATGTTCGTGTATAAAAGATACACATTTTTTAAAAATCTTATGAATTTTCAACACATTTTCCCGCTTTGAAAAAATGTTCACAAATTCAAATAATGTTCATGTTTCTATAAAAAAAGTTGGTGTTTTCAGAAAATGTTTGTGAATTTTAAAAGATGTTCCCTTTCATATTTTGTTCGCGTTTTTTCAAAAGTGTACATAATTTTTTTTTAAATTGTTCATGTTTCCTGGAATATTCAGAAACATCGTACATTGAAATCCCCTCGATTGAAAGCATTGAAAGAAAACGTAGGTTGAATAAGTCATGGGCCTTCTCTGGCGTACGATGACGTAACAAAACTCTTAAATGTCCTCGAACAATGAATGAAAAAATAGTGGATTGATTCCTTCACACGCGGCGACACCGAGAATCTGAATGTTCCTTTTTCATGTGCACACATGGTTTTGCTTGCACAGATAATTCTCACTGACTTTAAATACATACTAATTTTTTTCTCATGTTGCAACGCAAGGGCATATGTGCCGGTTACCAATAAAAACACGGCCCCATCCACCAGTATGCATATATAGGGTCATAAAAGGATCTATCAAGATCCACCTTTTCTAGGAGCTTGCATGTAGCATTGGGCATATGAATTTTTACATCAGTGGCACTTCAGAAGTCAAGAGTATACACCCAATACTGACTGCACAAGATACTATGAATTTCAGAGTGCATGTCATTAGTGGCGGAGCAACGTACCCCTCCGCCCAGCCGTGGCATATTTCTGAAGGAAAAAAATAAGAGCCCTAAATTAAGAAGATTGTTGTCATTTGGCCCCCCCAATAGTGTATATTTTCTCTTTGGCCCCCCCTTCGATTCTCTGCTAGCTCCGCCACTGCATGTCATGTACAGAACATGGCACCACAGAAGATTCAGAGTAAGAAAATGATCAGGGAACATGGTAGCACCTGGGTCGCATGCAGAAATTCAGAAAACAACCGAGTTAATAGGCACCACATAATTCAGAAATTCAGAATAGGGTTGCACGCAGAATTAGAGAGAACGTGGTTACTCCAAGTTGTTAACTCCAATTAGTCTGCAGCCAAAAGAGGCAACACAAGCATGAGAGAGTGGGAAGGGGCGGCATGGGTGATGGGCGAGGGGAGGGGTGGACGTGCAATGTTCACAGGGTCGTGGAGCGGTCAGGTCGAGCAGGCTGTACCTTGCCCTGTCTAGTGCGCAAACTGGGTAAGAGGAGTGCGTGAAGTGCGGCTCGCCGGCAACCATCTCTGCTCGTTGTCCTCGACCACGGGGATGCTTGGGCATAGGACAACAGATGCGGAGCCGGTCTGAGCGCGCCGCATGGTGCACGTGTTGAGGCCCAAGGTCCAGGCAGGCCATGTTCAGAAGCTCCTGCACTGACCGACTGGCCTTGAGGATGCGTCCCCCGCTGGCGCTGTAGCACGCGAGGTCCAGCAGGAGCCGCTCCGCATCGTCCTCATTGAACTCGCCGGCGGCGAACCTCGGGCGAGCGGCTCGGGGATGCGTTATTTTATTCGGTTGGTTTCTTGTCTCATGGTGCGATGGGAGGAGGAAATCATGGGTATTTGTGAGGAGGAAATCATAGGGGCGCCCATGGCTTCCTGTTGGATTAGGTCTCGTACAAAGATCCGATCCAAAACGGACAGACGTTTTATTTTTCACTTATTTACTGGATTGCGGGTTAATTATTTAATGCCATACAGGGCTTTTGGCAAAAAGGACGTGATGGTAAACCCGACGGAAGCAATGCGTGCTTTATTAGTAAAAAAATGTATAAATGTAATGTAAATAAAAAAATAAAATGTAAAATAAAGATGTAAAGATTGAAGTCTTTGTCCGGATCAGACATGCACCCACGACAGACAAGTTTTTCTTTCTTTACATATTTTTCCTCGGCTCGGGGCAGAAAGACCGGTTTCCGAAAAATCTTAGAATGTTCGTTTTTTTATCCGAACTTTTCAAACAAAATTTGATTTCAATTTTTTAGTTTAACTCTGCGTATGCGCTAACTGCTTCCTAGTACGGTTGACAGCACACATCTTCTGAAGCAGAAGGGCGCAGGTTCGATTCTCGCCGAGTGCAGCGCTTTTTATTATATATATATTTCCTTTGAACTAGGCTTAAACAAAATGTAATTCTCGTGAAACAGGGATCAATCCCACGACTCTCTCCTTCTAGCATGCGCTTCCCACCACCAGGCCACTAAGCAAGTTCTCATACATTTTCTATTTGACCTCGATCACTTATTTAAATTCGAAACAATTTGATTTTCTCGGATGATATTTCATTTTTGCG
Organism: Triticum aestivum; assembly: GCF_018294505.1. Classification (NCBI taxonomy): domain Eukaryota; kingdom Viridiplantae; phylum Streptophyta; class Magnoliopsida; order Poales; family Poaceae; genus Triticum; species Triticum aestivum. Next base: position 513,585,228 of record NC_057805.1, on the reverse strand, counting down.
GGGTTGACCGGAATTTCCGAAAACCGGCCTGTGGAAGCCTCCCAAGGGAAAAGGCTGACATCTCCCTGAGTTGGAAGTCAGCTGATCGTAGGATGTCAATTAGTGGTCGGACTGTGCCCCGTTGCGCAATTAGTGGTCGGACCTGCCAAACCCCATAAATGCATATTTAGAAAGGATAGCTCAAACTACAACTCTGAATTCTTTTGATTCACCATAGCTAACTCTTTATCATACTAAACAACATATTTAGTAAGTCGGTAGACATAACAATGTCTTATGTTTGTAGCACAAGAGAATTATATAGGAAAAAGCATTTCATTTTATTTTTTACCTTTTGACTTCACCACTCATCACAATTTTTTTTTAAATATGGAGCTAACAACAAATGAAGCATCCTTAAGCACCTTGCCCCTAGAATCAGACGAAGCAAAATAGGGAAGTCCGTTTGTTGTTGCTTGCCTGAAATCATTGTTAAGCACGACGCTGATAGGCTCTCGTCCAATTTTCAACATTATATCGGTTGGTTTTTGGGAAGGTATGCAGATTGCAACAAAATCATCTTCTGCTGCTCTGATTGTTCAAACCTTGAGGCTGTGAAACATCTATGCAAGGTTGTCACACTTCAACCACCTTCATTTGAGGAGGTACATTCAACTTCGATCTGTTTACACTAGTAGAAAACAGGGCTTTGGTCCTGGGCAGATCCGAGCATTAGTCCCGGTCGCGTTACGAACCGCGACCAATGTGAGCATTAGTCCCGGTTCGAGCGACTAGGATGCCGGACGGGGCTCGGCTAGCTTTAGTTCCGGGTCAAACTAACCGGGACTAAAGGGGTTCTGCAATTTTCAAACTCTACCCCCTCCCCCTTAATCGCTATTTCAGTTTTGAAAAAAAACAAAAGAAAATGATAAAAACTTAAAAAATTAAAATGCTTCGAGATGTAGTTATGTTACTACATCTACTAGTTAGGAAAATTAAAATACATAAATTTCGACATGTTTTGCAAAAAGGTGTTATGAAAAAGTAAAACAGCTATAACTTTTGCCACTAGTACAAAACAGGGCTTTCGTCACAGGGCAATATTCACATTAGTCCCGGTTCAGTCACGAACCGGGACTAATGTGAGCATTGGTCCCGGTTCGTGCGGCTAAGGCATTAGTCCCGGTTCACCTGGGCCCTTTAGTCCCGGTTGGTGCCACGAACCGAGACTAAAGGGTGTGATGCCCATTAGTACCGGTTGGTGGCACCAACCGGGACTAAAGGTTAGTCCTTTAGTCCCGGTTGGTGCCACCAACCGGTACTAATAGGCTTTGAGGCATTAGTACCGGTTCATGGCACGAACCGGTACTAAAGGTCTCATTTTCAAACTCTACCCCCCCTCCCCGGATCGCCTTTTCAGTTTTAGAAAAAACAAAAGAAAATGATGGAAATGTCAAAAAAATAAAATAAAATAAGTTTCCCATGTGATATGTGGTCTAGTTGTCGGGAAAATTAACAAATATGAATTTCAACTTTATTTGCAAAATCTCTCTGGAATTTCTTAAAATGGGCATAACTTTTGCATACGAACTCGGATGAAAAAGTTTTTTATATGAAAAATCATCTACTCGAAAAGTTACATCCGAATTTAACCGGGGGAACCCCGTTAAACATTTTCAAAATCCTCAAAAACCTAACAGAAAAAAAGATACGGGGCTTTTAAGATCTGGAGAGGCAAAAAAATTCAAAAAATTTCAAATTGTGGTCAAACAATGGTCAAACTAACTATTCTAGAATATTAGTGTTACTAAATAATTATTTCAGTTTTTTTGAATTTTGGTCAAATCTGGTCAAACTGTGTTCAAACAATGGTCAAACTAATTATTCAAGAAATATTAGTGTTATTAAATAATTATTGTTTTTTAAAACAATAGTTTCAAACTCAAATAGTGAAATGTGTCACTTCATGCTCAAGCTAAATTCCTGAGGGTTAATAGAATTGACATCTTACTATTGTCAGGAAAACAACAAGTGCAGACTTGGAAACGAGGGAGAATAGAACCTGAAAGTTAAGCGTGCTCAGGCTGGAGTAGTGAGAGGATGGGTGACCGTTCGGGAAGTTAGATGATTTGGAATGATGAGGGGTGATTAGAGATTAGAGGATAAATTAAGCAGTGATGAGGGGTGGTGATTAGAGATTAGAGGTTAAAATAATTCAGAAATTTGAAAATTTCAAAAAAATAAAAAAATTCAAAAAAAAAAATTCAAAAAAAAAATATCATAAATTTTCCAACCGGGACTAAAGGTGGAGCTCCAGGCTGCGTCCACGTGGACGGCCTTTAGTCCCGGTTCGTGTAAGAACCGGGACAAGAGGGGGGAGGCATTAGTAACGACCCTTTAGTCCCGGTTCAAAAACCGGGACTAAAGGCCCTTACTAACCGGGACAAAAGCCCCCTTTTTTACTAGTGTGCATACGATGTTGAAAAAACTGTATAATATATCAAAATGTTCAGCACGAGAAGCCGGTTCCGATTTCGACATCCGTAGGCCGTTTTGCAATTTTTTAGAATCCTCAAATTCTGAAAGGAAAAAAGGTGTCCTCAAATTTAAGTTTTTTTAATTTTTGGTCAAACTATAGTCAAACTATGGTCAAAGTACTTATTTAATAAATATTAGTGTTACTAAATAATTAATATTTTTTAGAATAATAGAAAAGGGTGAAAGTGTGACTTCATGCTCAAGTTCAACTCCTAAAATCAAATAACAGCAGTTGCCACAACTAGACAGACATTGTATATAGTGATTCAGGGATTCACCATTTTATACCCGAGCTAGTACCAGATCAAAAAATTATAACCATTTTATTAATGAATCCACATCAGGCACTTGTGCTTAGCCAAACATAGAAAGCTCATTAGTTCTCATCCTAATCACATCACCAAGAAGCAATTAATTCCAGCATATGAGAAATAATTTTAAAAATTAATGATGTCATATTTGGATTTCTCACATTTTTTAATAATAATTGATATATTATTTGTCAAATTTTGATTTACAGATTTAAAGATATTAATTATGCCATATTAAATGAATAAATGGCAAAAAATGAATAAAATAATATTATTACTTATTTTAATTTCATTGAAAATCAATATTATTATTACTTATTTATTTTAATAATTTTTGGAATTCAAAAAATTACATCATGTGACATCAAGACTTAAGGGTTAATAGGATTGATAACTTACTATTGTCAGGAAAACAACAAGTGCAGACTTGAAAAATAGGGGAAATAGAACTGGAAAGTTAAGCGTGCTTAGGCTGGAGTAGTGAGAGGATGGGTGACCTGCCGGAAGTTAGACGATTTGGAATGAGTGCTCCATGCTGGAGCAGTGAGGATGGGTGATTAGAGATTAAATTGGCAAATAATTCAGAAATTTGAAAATAAAATAAAATAAAATAAAATCAAAAAATTCCTTTAGTCCCGGTTGCTAACACACCAACCAGAACTAAAGGTCCTCCAGCCCCGCTCCAGACAGCGGCCACGTGGAGCCCCTTTAGTCCCGGTTCGTAACACAACCGGGACTAAAAGTGGTAGGCATTAGTCCCGATCGTTTTGTCCTGGTTAGAAAACCGGGACTAAAGGCCCTTACGAACCGGGTCTAAAGGCCCGTTTTCTACTAGTGCTATTACTTTATGGATGATTATCTGCTCATTGCAGTGCCGGACAATTTGATGAAGGATTATCTTCTCTTAGATGATCAAGGTTATGGGGTTCATTGCTATGAAGGAAGGCATAGATATGCCTCGCGGAATTGTTAGTGGAATTGCAGTGAGCGCAGGTAACAATCTCCGACAGGCAATACATTCTTTTGAAGCTACATGGAAAGCAAAATAAGCACACGGATCCTTTCTCCTTTTCATATTCTGAGGGTATATCACCATACTAATATTGTCTGCAGACCAGCATAGCACTGGTCAGCTTACTGTGCAAATGTTGCTCGCATGTTATAACTAAAAACGATGCTGCACTAACAAAGCAATGATTCCACACCATGATTTCGTTCTCCTTTGTTTTACAAGTGTTTGTAAGTTCCAAATGGCATGGTATTAATCATGAGTAATAGTATTGAATATGCAATTGATCTGTAGAGGTGCATGCTTCATCCTTGTTATCATGGTTACTAAATTACGAGCATCTGTTCATATATTTAAATATTAACGCTACTTTGCCTGTGTCAAAAGAATTTCTATAATTATGGTTTTTCAAATTGATAAACAACTCTCTTAACAAACACCGCTACCCATTCATAGAAGATCAAACTTTTTTGACGGGATGGGAGGAAGAAATATATAGTGTGGCCTAGGAAATCATGGAGGAGCCAAGTCCAAAGTAGTATGCTAACCTTCCACCATGTTGTTTTGCAGTTCAGTATGCGTGAGCTTTTTCTTCAACTTCACAACAAAAATTAAAATTTACAGATTTGACTTGTACACAGGCTGTATCTCATTCGGGTGAAGATCAGAAAATTGATTGAGCATGACGTTTCACCTTATTTCATTTTCCGTGTAAGCTCTGCTTACCTTACGCTGACATGGTTTATGTGATTTGAACAACGGTATTTGTCATTGCTCATTACTGTTCCCTTTTCCTTTTCCTTTTGAGATGCAGCACCAGGTTAATTAGGGCATGTACAATGGTGTATATGGATACAGATGCCCCATGAGAAAAAGTAGCTTGAGACAACTACATTGATTTTTTCTCCCCAACGCAAGCTACTACTACTGAGCCTCTCATCAAGAAATAGAAAACAGAAACTTTAATACCGTGTAGCATATATTGATGTTTGTGTTGTTTCTCTGTTTGCTTATGCCTTGAGCAGTGTGTAGGCCGCAAGTTTCAGAAAGAGCAACACAAAGAATACATATCTCGAGATGAAACTTTGGATATCAGTATAGAACAGTTTGTCGTGGAAGGCCATGACCAAGGGGAAGCCATACAGTACTTCATAAAGATTGAAGGTACATGTTTTTTTATTCGGTTGACTTCTGAACTGTAGCCTACCAAAATAGATGACCCTAACAAAACCATCGCGGGATTCACTGTGAGGTTCATGAGCTTCTACCGATCTTATGGTACCGAAGAAGTTGAGTAAAGGGGGTGTTCTATGAAGGGGGTGATCCACTCTCTCCATCGAGAAATAATCTTCAAGTACTGTCGCACCCTAGGTAATTTAGCAGTGGCTCTGCCTGCCTCTCAGAGCACCTTATATGTTGCTCCGCGTGTAAGATGAAGATCGGCCGTGTGATCGTCGTTGTGCGTGCGAATATATGATCACACACAAAACTTGGCATATGTGTCGACTGGATTGTGATGGGATCCAAATTGTAAAAATATCAACTCCATATTTGATGGTATATCAATATTATTATATTAGTCTTATAGAGTAGTTTGTATTCTATTACTCACAACACAGCATCCCAAAGCAACATAGAGGTTGTAAGTATTGTGTTTATTTCATGACACAAGAAAACACAATGATGCGAGGAACAGAGAACTTAATTTATAGTCGCACTTGTTTCCTTACTTTTCAGGATATTGTGTGCCCCTAAAATTTAACATGCGAGTACCCTTCTTCTTCGATTTTTTTTATCATGACCTGATTATATATTCATCCCATAAAAATCCATCTCTCACTGTTATCTTTTTTGGAGAAAATCTCCCATTGTTCTTTATTCTTCAAGAAAACCTATCACTGTTATATAGCAGTAGGTTTTTTTTTGAGTAACTGTTACTCCCTCCGTTCCTAAATACAAGTCTTTTTAGACATTTCAAATGGACTACAACATATTGATGTATGTAGACATATTTTAGAGTGTGGATTCACTCATTTTGCTCCGTATGTAGTGGCTTGTTGGAATCTCTAGAAAGACTTATATTTGGGAACGGAGGGAATATATAGTAGTACTAGGTGCAGAAAAAAAAACTCTGTCTAATTCCAAAGGATGGGCTACTGGACTATTGCGTACATGGGCTCAAAGCATTAAGCCTACATATAATGGGCTTGGGCCATGCGTACTATACACAAGTAGCCGACCAGCCAGGAGGGGATCCAGAATCTCCATCCACCCACTCTCCAGCAATGTCCAGCGAGCCGCCGCCGCCGCCGCCGCTGCCGCCGTCGGGGGCTGCGCCAGCAGCGAAACCTCCGTCCATCACCTCCACCACCCTCGCCACCGCTGCCCTCGCTACCGCCGCCGACGGAACCACCACCACCATATCCTCCCTCGGCCAAGACCAGCTTCTCGACATCTTCCTCCGCCTGCCCAACCTCCCGGACCTCGTCCGCGCCGCGCTCACCTGCCGCCCATGGCTCGGCGCCGTCCGCTCCTCCCCGTCCTTCCGCCGCCTCTTCCGCGCCATCCACCCGGCGCCCCTCCTCGGGATCTTCCTCAAAGTGGACGACGACACCGCCCCCTCCTTCGCCCCCCTGCGCCGCTCGGATCCCGTCGTCACCGCCGCCCTCCGCCGCGGGGACTTCTTCCTCACCTCCCTCCCCCTGGACGATGCCTGGACTGTCACGGACTGCCGCGACGGTTACATCCTCCTATGGAATACTTTCTGGGCCGTGGCTGTGGTGAACCCCATGACCTGGGCTGTGGATGTCATCTCCTTCCCCGACGACGTCGCGGATGGGAGCCTTCGCGATTTCGCCTTCCTTGGTTTCCACCTGCTGACTTCCGACGAGAACCCCCGGTCGTTCCGTGTGGTCTGCCTCTGCGCCGACGTGTCTAGGGTTCGTGCCGCAGTCTTCTCGTCGGAGACCTCGGATTGGGCCGTCCACCCGTGGGTGGAGATCGGTGGTGACAACAGCCTCAAGTACGGTGCGGGCACGCTGGTGGATGGTTCAGTTTACTGGCCTTTCTATGGCGAAGGACGCATTATCAGGATCAACACAGCCACCATGGATGTCTCCTCTCTGGATCTACCCTCACACACAACTATTGATTACTGGCAAGACGATTTCATGGTTGGGGATACCAAGGATGGAGAACTCTGCATTGCCCACGCATCCGATGATTTTCTCCTCCATGTTTGGATCCGTAGTGTGGGCAGTGATGGCATTGGGATTTGGGCGCGGCAGAACATAGTCTCTTGCAGTGCAGAAATTGATCGGGTCACTCGGGGCTTGGAGGGCCAAGTCAGGGTTGTGCAAGTGAGGTCTGGATGTGTCTACTTCTCCATGACACGCATGACCCTTGCTGGCACACAGCGCACCTGGTTCTTCTACCTTTCATTGGAGACCATGGAGATCGAGTTACTAATCCACGGCACATTTGATGACTCTGCCTTTCCGTATCATATGGCCTGGCCTCCTTGTTTGATTGGTGATGATGGGAGCACTGGACATGAAGTTGAAGCTTCTTGCTGAAGTCTGCACTTGTTTGCCATACGAGGAAATGAATGAATGGGATTTTTCGGGTATGAGTTTACCACTATTAATTACTTTGCTGATGATGCAAAATAATATCTGGTTGACATTGAAAATTGGAAGATCGTGCTATTCTATCCTGATGGTTATGCCTAGAAACCTTTAGATGATTTCAAACTATTGGTACAATTCTGCTAGAAGATGTTGCATTTGCTGCTAGGCCCCATTGACCAATTTGTTCCTACTGTTTGTGTTTGTGTTCTCTCATTTATTGAGAGAAAAGCACAGCACTGCTAGCTCTGGAAAGTAATTATAATAATCTTTGAATATAATTAACTTCAGATATGCATCTGTGACTCTGACAAGAATCCCTTTATGCATATTACTTTTTTTGTACATCACAATCCCTTCATCTTTGAGGATGCAAATTTTCTTGTTTTCCATTTTTCTTCCACTGCACAATCTCTTAATTTTTGAGGATATGTTTTTCAACCTTTGCTGTTCTTTGTTGTGCGCACAGAAAATAAGAAATTGGCTTTTAAGTGCTCACCTATTTGCTTCTTCTTCTTCTTAGGGATATGTTCCCGACCTAATTTTTATGGTGGCTTACTTGTGACTTGTTATACTTGTATTTCAGTTCACATTGTTAGCCAGTTGGTCCCTTACTTGACTTGATATCGCAGAGTTCTGAAAGTAGTTATTGTTTGTTGCATTCTTTCTGCATCTCGGTGCTACTGTTTTGTGTTTTGTTCTACATTTACTGCAATTTACGTTCAGATTTTTTAAATGCAAGTGCCAACCACGTTCAGTTTCTTCCAAGTATAGAGATCACCTCATTGCAAGAAAGCTGTTATGTTTCTTAGCAGAGTAGAATTGCACAAGTTACATCTTGAAGCAGTGCACCGAGTAGGAACTCACACAAGATTAACACACTCCTTTTGTGATGCAACAGCAGCAGGGAGATTTGCGATTTTGCGAGAGAGGAGGGGAATCTGCGGGCGGCAAGTCGTCGTTGTGCTTGGCATCGAATGCATTATTTCTATTGGCAGCTCATGAGGAAAGTTGGGAATCAACTGCATTTGTTGTGATCGATTTGTACAAAGGATACTTGCTTTTGCAATGTATTGCCTCGAGTAGTGGCCAGTGCTCAGAATATGATACCGTGAGTCTGCCTATCATTTCAGAACATTCAGCAACTGAACCTTTTTATCTCTTCTCCGGTTATTTAATCGAGTTCAAGTTTCAGTATGTTATATTCAAGTAGCACAACATTATATGGCAAAGATTTCAGAATGGGTGCAGACGGGTTCAGGGGAGTAGTAGTGATTTCACTCGCAGAGATTTGAATTTACGGGAAATCTCACCTATGCATCTTCTGGTAGACAGGAAATCTCAGGGAGTGTATATTATAAGGTGATACGGGAGCTGCTCCCGTGCTTCTCTGCCATTGGATCGTGGTTCAGGGCAGGCTACTTGTCCCACAAGATTAACACTAGCTGTAACCACAAATCCGCCATACTTTCATCCTTAGCTTGTTCCTGGGGAAAATCCTGTCAGTCTACTGCCGTCTTCCTCCTCCCGTACCTGTCAACCTGCCCTCTGGCATACGCCGAGCAGCCATCCACTGTCACCCGTGGGCGGCGTTATCGGTACACTGCCTCCGCCCCTTCTTCTTCAGCGCCGGCGACCACCTCGCACCACCACAACCTCTAGCTTGTTCCTGGCTTGGCGACACGTGACCCTTGCGAAATACCCCATTGGCATTTTCAGGAAACCACGTCATGTCATAACAAAAAGTTGATGGTTTCAAATTCAATGAAATCAGGGGGTTTTGCCGTTTCATCATCGATTTTTTTGGGCAACATTTTATATGTTGCTTCACCTTTGCGTGGAAGATGAAGACATACCTGTGTTATCTGTCTTTGTCTGTGTGAATGTATGATCACACACATAACTTAGCATATGTGTGGAGTGGACTGTGATGGGCTCCAAATTGTAAAATTATGAACTTCATATTTGACAAGTACGATGCCAATATTATCATATTATAGTATTATTGAGTACGTTTGGTCTATCGTCTATGGGTACATATGTACCCTATATGGATTTTTTTTTAGTAATTCAACAAAAAGTCAAAAAATTCTGAAAATATTTTTGAAATAAACTTGATCTTCCATTGTACTCGTGAGAAAAGTTCCACAAAAAGAATATTCCTCTTTGACTTCTTTTCAAAAAAGACAATTTTTTGTTCAAAATAGCGTGAATAGTGACCTATAATAGCAAATAAATTTTTTTTTTCGCTGTGAAGTCAACATTGTTTTTTTTGTGAAAATTTATATATTAGTGCGCAAGTAAGTCAAGTTTATTCTAAAAGTAGTTCTTAAATATTTCGACTTTTTGATTTATTTTTTTCCATATATGGTGTATATATAACCAGGAACCAAAGTGTATTTGTCGTACCTATATCAGCTTCATATCACTTGCCCTGTGTACTTCGCATTCTATCACTCACAAAACAGCATTCCAAAGCATCATAGAGGTTGTAAGTGTACCGATTTTGTAGCCACATTTGCTTGCTCACTTTTTGGGACATTATGTTCGATTATATTCAGCCCACAAAAGTTTCATCTCTCACTGCAAAAATTGTTGTTGAGAAGACCTCCCGCTGTTTTTTGTAGAAATCTCCCACTGTTATATACTCCCACTATCCCCAAATAGATGACGTATAAATAAATTGAGTACAAAAAGTCAATGCCTTTTAAGTTTGACCAAACAGATATACTCCTATAAAAAATATGGAGGTAAACAATATCAAATGAATATCAATATATCCATCGTCAGATATATTTTCATAATTTCCACAAAAAATGATGAATTAAAAAAATTGAGGCAAATGTATTTTCATAATTAATTTGGACTATGGCGTACATGGGCTCAAAGCATTAATAAGCCTATAATGGGCTTGGGCCATACGTAGAGAGAACTAACCCACCGTATCCACCAGATCTAGGATCTCCATCCACTCCACTGTCGAGTCTCCAGCAATGGGTCGCCAACTGCCGCCGGCGGCGAAACCTCCGTCGATCCCCTCCGCGGCCACCGCCACCGCCACCTACGCTACCGTCGCCGACGGAACCACCACCATATCCTCGCTCGGCCAAGACCAACTCCTCGAGATCTTCCTCCGCTTGCCCAACCTGCTGGCGCTCGTCCGCGCCGCGCTCACCTGCCGCTCCTGGCTCGGCGCCGTCCGCTCCTCCCGGCCCTTCCGCCGCCTCTTCCGCGCCCTCCACCCGGCGCCACTCCTCGGGCTGTTCCTCGAAGTCGACGAAGATGCCGCCCCCTCCTTCGCCCCCCTGCGCCGCACAGATCCCGACGTCGCCGCCGCCCTCCGCCACGGCGACTTCTTCCTCACCTCCCTCCCCGCGTACACGGGCTGGGGCATCGTGGACTGCCGCGACGGTTACATCCTCCTGTGGAACTGGAACATGATGTCCGTCGCCGCCGTGAACCCCATGACCTGGGCCGTGGACATCATCCCGTTGCCTGAGCCCGAGGATGCCAAGGAAGGGTGTCTCCGTGGTTTCGCCTGGCTTGGTTCACGTCTGCTGTCTTGTGAGGAGAACCCCTGGTCGTTCTGGGTGGTCTGCGTCTGCGCCGACGTGTCTAGGGTTCGGGCTGCCGTCTTCTCGTCGGAAACATGGGATTGGGCCATCCACCCGTGGGTTGAAATCGGCGGTGACAACAGCCTCAAGTACAATGCTGGCATGCTGGTCCATGGTTCCGTTTACTGGCCTTTCCATGGCGAACACCGCATGATAAGGATCAACACAGCCACCACCATGGAGGTCACCAATGTGGATCTACCCTCGCAGGTGGATGTGGAGAGGTGCAATTACAAGGCTGGGGAGACTAAGGATGGTCAGCTATGCATTGTCCATGCATCTCATGATGACTTCCTTCCTGCTCCATGTTTGGATCCGTGGTGTGGATGGTGATGGGATTGGGATTTGGGTGCCGCTGAACATACATACTCTCTTTGAGTGAAGAAATTGGTCGGGTCACTCGGGGCTGGCTGGGCCACCTTAGGGTTGTGCAACTTAGGTCTGGATATGTCTACTTGTCCATGAAATGCATTACCCCTGTTGGCATACTCCGCTGCTGGTTCTTATCCCTTCCATTGGAGACCATGAAGATTGAGTCACTGATCCACGGGACATTTGGGGACTGTGCCTATCCGTACGTTATGGCCTGACCTCCTTATTTGATTGGTGATGGTGGTGGGGGCACTGGGCATGAAGTTGAAGGTTCTCACTGAAATCTGCAGTTGTTCGTCTTATATGCTGAAATTAATGCAAATTTCCAGGTATGAGCTTAATTAGCATTATAAATTACTTACTTTGTTGAAGCAAAATAATATCTACTTAGTTGGCATTGAAAACTGGAAGATCGTGCCTTTCTATCTTACCCCCTCCGTCCCATAATATAAGAACGTTTGTGACACTAGTGTAGTGTCAAAAGCGTTCTTATATTATGGGACGGAGGGAGTAATAAATAATGGTTATGCTCATAGATAGAAACCTTTAGATGCCTGATAACCGTTGGTACAGTTCTCGAGCTAATGAATTTTATTGAAGACTGGATTTTCATCTGCTACAAATTTTCTATATATGGAATACTGCTATGTTTTGTTTGCTGCCAGGCCCAATTGATTAATTTGTTTCTACCGTTTCTGTTTGTGTTTATCGTTTTTATAGAGAAGAAAAAACACAGGACTGCTAGTTCTGGAAAGCAATCGTAATAAACTCTGAATGAAATCAACTTTCAGATATGCATCTGTGATTCTGACAAGAATCCCTTGATATACACTTCGTGTTCTTTTTGCCGCAAAATCTCTTCATCTTTTAGGCTGCAGATTCTCTTGTCTTTCAACCTTTTGTTGTTCTTTGTTCTGCGCGTGGCTAATAATATAAATCAGCTTTTAAGTGCTTAATTATTTTTTAGCTTGTTCCTGACCTAACTTTAATGGTTGGCGTAGTTACCTGCTACTTGTTGTACTTCTATTTCAGTTCACAATGTTAGGCAGTTGGTCCCTTTGTTGACTGGATATCGAAGAGTTTTCAAAGTAATTATTGTTTGTTGCAATCTTTCTTCATCCGCGTAGCTCGGTGGTACTGTTTTGCTCTATATTACCTGCAATTTATGTTCAGTTTTTGAAAAGTTGTCGTATAAGATCACCTTGTTGCATGAAAGCTGATTTTGAAAATGTCAAGTGTCAACTATGCTCAGTTTCTTCGGGGTATATTTTTTTAACACAGTTTCTTCGGAGTATAGGACCACCTTATTGCAAGAAAGTTGTTGCGCTTCTTGGTTATTATTTTTTAGAAAGAGTAGAATTGCACAAGTTACATCCTGAAGCATTGCACCAAAGGGTAGAGTTTGCACAAGATTAAGATGCTGATTTGATGTAGACTAACATGTTGCTTTTGTGACTCAACAGCAGCAGGGGAGATTTGCGTTTTTGGTGAAGAGGAGGAGAACCTGTGGGCGGACCAGTAACTGAAAAGTCGTGTGCTCGGCGTCGAATGCATTTATGTTGACTGATGGTGTAAAGTTGGGAACCAGACCAGATGCATTTGATTTGATCTGTTTGTAGAAAGTATGTATTGCCAGATTGACTCAGGTAGTGAGTGGTGAATGCTCGAAATGATATAGTGAGTCTGCTGCTTTGCCAATTGCCATGAACAGTGTAATCTGCTGTCGTTTCAGAACATTCAGAGATATGGTGAGTTGAAGCTTCTGGATGTTGTATTCAAACACAACATTTTGTGGCGATGGTTTCAGAATGGTTAGTAGATGGGTTCAGGGGAGTAGTGATTTCACTCGTGGAGATTTATTTCAGGGAACTCTCACCTATATATGGGTTCAGATATATAGGTGGAGAGCGCATCCCTTTCGGAGCTCGTTTTATGGAAGTGTAAATTTCCTTCAGCTGCATACTTTTTGTGGAATACTTTTTTTTAGAACAAAGACGCAGGGGGCGTCCGGCTTTAAATTAATAAAGCGCACCAACAAGCAGCATCCAACAAGTTCAACGCAATACTACAGCAGAAGAGAATGGCCGAAGCCAAAGTACGGTACATGCAACCGGCCTGAGCCTGAAAAGATAGAGAAGAAACTACAGCTCCCAACCAACCAGTCCAAAATAACAGAGCTAGCAGCATCCTAATGATGGGCTTCAATCTGAATCATGCGAATCCGCTCCATGGCCTCCGTCATCCGGTCTGCATCACGCCGTTTCCCCAACGGTGTCCATGTCTGGAGAAACAAGTGACATTTGAAGATAATGTCAGCAGGGTGAGTAGGAAACTTGTGCTCAATAGTCATCTTATTGCGAGTAGTCCATAAGGCCCAGCACAGCGCCCCTACGCATCTCCACAGAACCCGCCCAAAACCACCCCTATGAGCGAGAAGGATCCCACGAAGGTCCGAAGCCAATTGCGGGTTCCAATTCTGCCCAAACGCCTCGCGTACGGCACTCCAAGCAAATCGGGCAAGGTGGCATTTGAAGAAGATGTGATTAGCATCTTCGTGCGCACCACACAGCGCACATGACCCATCAGAAGGGCCGTGCCTTATAGCGATGTTGTTAGAGGAGGGAAGGCGGTCACGAAACATTTGCCAAAGAAAAACTTTGATCTTCAAAGGAATAGACGCTTTCCATAGCCCCCTAGCTATGTCCAAGGTTGGTCCCTCAGTCAGCTTGTTGTATAAAGACTGAACTGTAAACTTCCCGGAGCTCGAAAGGGACCACGAGACCGTGTCGGCCTCGGTTCGAAGAGCCACCCCATCCAAAGCAGTTAGGAGTCCGTCCCAACATGCCCGTTCGTGGTCGAGGAGAGGTCTTTTGAAAGAAATGGCGGGAGGGTTTGTTCTAAGCGCATCGGCCACAAGAATGTCAACGTTAGTGGCTAATTGGTAAATGACAGAATGACTGCGCCAAAGTGGTTCCGCACCGAGCCAATGGTCGAGCCAGAACCTCGTGGAGGTGCCATTATTAACGCAGAACTTGGCTCCTAACGTGAAGGCTGGCATAATGGCCTGGATCCCGTTCCAGAAAGGTGATCCCTTAGCCTTAGAGGTGAGGAAATTCCCATCAGGAAAGTATTTAGCACGAAGGATATCTGCCCAAAGCCCTTGTTCGTTCTGGGCAAGTTTCCAAATCCACTTGGTGAGGAGCGCAACATTCATGAGTTTGGAGTTTAGAATCCCTAGGCCACCAAATTTCTTGGGGCGGCACAACGCCGCCCACTTGATCAGGTGGTACTTCTTTTTTGTCCCAATTCCTTCCCAAAAGAACTTGGAACGAGGAGTGTCGAGCTTGGCGTGAACACCGTCGGCCAGCAAGAACATGCCCATAGTAAACATGGGTAAAGAGGATAGACTAGTATTAGTCAGAATCAGCCTGGCAGCTGAAGATAGAAACCTGCCGCGCCAAGGGCTAACCCGGTTCGCCACCTTGCCTACAAAGGTTCCCACTCTAGTATAGAAATGTGTTTGTCCGAGATGGGGAGACCTAAGTACTTAATTGGGAAGCTCCCTAGCGAGCAGGTTGGCAATACGGGTGGCAAGGGGTGAGTCCATCCCAATGGCTATCACCTCACTCTTTAGAAAGTTGATCTTCAAGCCTGAGATGATCTCGAAAGCGAGGAGGATGAGCTTAATCGAGGCTTGTTGGTAATATGCCCTAGAGGCAATAATAAATAGGTTATTATTATATTTCCTTGTTCACGATAATCGTTTATTATCCATGCTAGAATTGTATTGATAGGAAACTCAGATACATGTGTGGATACATAGACAACACCATGTCCCTAGTAAGCCTCTAGTTGACTAGCTCGTTGATCAATGGATGGTTATGGTTTCCTGACCATGGACATTGGATGTCGTTGATAACGGGATCAAATCATTAGGAGAATGATGTGATGGACAAGACCCAATCCTAAGCCTAGCACAAGATCGTGTAGTTCGTTTGCTCAGAGCTTTTCTAATGTCAAGTATCAGTTCCTTAGACCATGAGATTGTGCAACTCCCGGATACCGTAGGAATGCTTTGGGTGTACCAAACGTCACAACGTAACTGGGTGGCTATAAAGGTGCACTACAGGTATCTCCGAAAGTGTCTGTTGGGTTGGCACGAATCGAGACTGGGATTTGTCACTCCGTGTAAACGGAGAGGTATCTCTGGGCCCACTCGATAGGACATCATCATAATGTGCACAATGTGACCAAGGAGTTGATCACGGGATGATGTGAGTTACGGAACGAGTAAAGAGACTTGCCGGTAACGAGATTGAACAAGGTATAGCGATACCGACGATCGAATCTCGGGCAAGTAACATACCGATAGACAAAGGGAATTGCATACGGGATTGATTGAATCCCCGACATCGTGGTTCATACGATGAGATCATCATGGAACATGTGGGAGCCAACATGGGTATCCAGATCCCGGTGTTGGTTATTGACCGGAGAACGTCTCGGTCATGTCTGCATGGTTCCCGAACCCGTAGGGTCTACACACTTAAGGTTCGATGACGCTAGGGTTATAGGGAAAAGATATACGTGGTTACCGAATGTTATTCGGAGTCCCGGATGAGATCCCGGACGTCACGAGGAGTTCCGGAATGGTCCGGAGGTAAAGATTTATATATGGGAAGTCCTGTTTTGGTCATCGGAAAAGTTTCGGGTGATATCGGTAATGTACCGGGACCACCGGGAGGGTCCCGGGGGTCCACCAAGTGGGGCCACCAGCCCCAGGAGGCTGCGTGGGCCAAGTGTGGGAGGGGACCAGCCCCAGGTGGGCTGGTGCGCCCCCCCCCCCACCAAGGCCCAAGGCGCATGGGAGAGTGGGAGGGGGCAAACCCTAGGTCCAGATGGGCCTTAAGGCCCACCCTAGTGGCGCCCCCCTCTCCTCCCCTTGGCCGCCCCCCTAGATGGGATCTAGGGCTGGCCGCCAGCCCTTGGGGTGGAAACCCTAGAGGGGGCGCAGCCCCCTCCCCCCCTATATATAGTTGAGGTTTGGGGCTGCCCAAGACACGAGAACGTCTCTCTTTCGGCGCAGCCCTACCCCTCTCCCTCCTCCTCCTCTCCCTCGGTGCTTGGCGAAGCCCTGCGGGATTGCCACGCTCCTCCATCACCACCACGCCGTCGTGCTACTGCTGGATGGAGTCTTCCCAACCTCTCCCTCTCTCCTTGCTGGATCAAGGCGTGGGAGACGTCACCGGGCTGCACGTGTGTTGAACGCGGAGGCACCGTTCTTCGGTGCTTAGATCGGAATCAACCGCGATCTGAATCGCTACGAGTACGACTCCTTCATCCGCGTTCTTGCAACGCTTCCGCATCGCGATCTACAATGGTATGTAGATGCACTCCCCTTCCCCTCGTTGCTAGATTACTCCATAGATTGATCTTGGTGATGCGTAGAAAATTTGAATTTCTGCTACGTTCCCCAACAGTGGCATCATGAGCTAGGTCTATGCGTAGTTTCTATGCACGAGTAGAACACAAAGCAGTTGTGGGCGTAGATGTTGCCAATTCTTCTTGCCGCTACTAGTCTTATCTTGTTCACTAGTACAAAACAGGGCTTTCGTCATAGGGCAATATTCACATTAGTCCCGGTTCAGTCACGAACCGGGACTAATGTGAGCATTGGTCCCGGTTCGTGCGGCTAAGGCATTAGTCCCGGTTCACCTGGGCCCTTTAGTCCCGGTTGGTGCCACGAACCGGGACTAAAGGGTGCGATGCCCATTAGTACCGGTTGGTGGCACCAACCGGGACGAAAGGTTAGTCCTTTAGTCCCGGTTGGTGCCACCAACCAGGACCAAAGGACATGTGCTGCCCGCGTCGCGGCCAAAGTTTAGTCCCACCTCGCTAGTTGAGAGAGCTCGAGAGTGGTTTATAAGCGCTGCTGCGCCCACCCTCTCGAGCTCCTCTCAATTGCAGGCTTTCGGGCCTAACCGTACACTGTGTGCCTGTGGGCCTACTGGGCCACCTGCGGGCCTGAATCCTGGCCCATGGTTGGGTTTCTAGTCGTATTCAGGCCGTGGTGGCCCAGTAGATGGCACTTTTTTTTCTTTGTTGCTTTATTTATTTTATTTTGTTTCTACTTACAACAAAATACTTACTGTTGCTATTTTTATTTATTAAATTTTATTTTTTAATTCTTTTTGCTTTTAGGTCACAAAAATTATAAACTTTCTGTTACTGCCATTAGTTTTCAAATTTGAATTCTTTGATTTTGTTATTACTGTGTTTTATGATTCTATTCAAAAACAGATTTTGTTATTTTAGTTTCTAACAAAAAATCTTTATGATAATGCTTTTTGCTATTAAAATGTCTAACAAAAACATTCTTTATGAAAATTCTTTTTGCTATTAAAGGGCCCATCAAACTCTATCCTCCCCCCCCTTGGACCGCCTTTTCAGTTTTAGAAAAAACAAAAGAAAATGATGGAAATGTCAAAAAAATAAAATAAAATAAGTTTCCCATGTGATATGTGGTCTACTTGTTGGGAAAATTAACAAATATGAATTTCAACTTTATTTGCAAAATCTCTCTGGAATGAACTCGGATGAAAAAGTTTTTTATATGAAAAATCATCTACTCGAAAAGTTACATCCGAATTTAATAGGGGGAACCCCGTTAAACATTTTCAAAATCCTCAAAAACCTAACAGAAAAAAAGATACGGGGCTTTCAAGATCTGGAGAGGCAAAAAATTTCAAATTATGGTCAAACTGTGGTCAAACAATGGTCAAACTAATTATTCTAGAATATTAGTGTTACTAAATAATTATTTCAGTTTTTTTGAATTTTGGTCAAATCTGGTCAAACTTTGGTCAAACAGTGGTCAAACAATGGTCAAACTAATTATTCCAGAAATATTAGTGTTACTAAATAATTATTGTTTTTTAAAACAATAGTTTCAAACTCAAACAGTGAAATGTGTCACTTCATACTCAAGCTAAATTCCTGAGGGTCAATAGAATTGACATCTTACTATTGTCAGGAAAACAACAAGTGCAGACTTGGAAACGAGGGAGAATAGAACCCGGAAGTTAAGCGTGCTTAGGCTGGAGTAGTGAGAGGATGGGTGACCGTCTGGGAAGTTAGATGATTTGGAATGATGAGGGGTGATTAGAGATTAGAGGATAAATTGAGTAGTGATGAGGGGTGGTGATTAGAGATTAGAGGTTAAAATAATTCAGAAATTTGAAAATCAAAAAAAAAATTTAAAAAAAGTTCGCAATTTTTTTTTCAAAAAAAATATCCAACCGGGACTAAAGGTGGAGCTCCAGGCTGCGTCCACGTGGACGGCCTTTAGTCCCGGTTCGTGTAAGAACCGGGACTAAAGGGGGGAGGCATTAGTAACGACCCTTTAGTCCCGGTTCAAAAACCGGGACTAAAGGCCCTTACCAACCGGGACAAAAGCCCCCTTTTCTACTAGTGGTTTCGGCGGCATTGTGGGATGAAGCGGCCCGGACCGACCTTACACGTACGCTATGTGAGACAGGTTCCACCGACTGACATGCACTAGTTGCATAAGGTGGCTAGCGGGTGTCTGTCTCTCCCACTTTAGTCAGAACGGATTCGATGAAAAGGGTCCTTATGAAGGGTAAATAGAAATTGGCATATCACGTTGTGGTTTTACGTAGGTAAGAAACGTTCTTGCTAGAAACCTATACAGGCCACGTAAAAACTTGCAACAACAATTAGAGGACGTCTAACTTGTTTTTGCAGCATGTGCTATGTGATGTGATATGGCCAGAAGATGTGATGAATGATATATGTGATGTATGAGATTGATCATATTCTTGTAATAGGAATCACGACTTGCATGTCGATGAGTATGACAACCGGCAGGAGCCATAGGAGTTGTCTTTATTTTTTGTATGACCTGCGTGTCATTGAATAACGCCATGTAAATTACTTTACTTTATTGCTAAGCGCGTTAGCCATAGAAGTAGAAGTAATCGTTGGCGTGACAACTTCATAAAGACACAATGATGGAGATCATGGTGTCATGCTGGTGACAAAGATGATCATGGTGCCCCGCAGATGGAGATCAAAGGAGCAAGATGATATTGGCCATATCATGTCACTATTTGATTACATGTGATGTTTATCATGTTATGCATCTTATTTGCTTAGAACGACGGTAGCATAAATAAGATGAGCCCTCACTAAAATTTCAAGAGACGTGTTCCCCCTAACTGTGCACCGTTGCAAAGGTTCGTTGTTTCGAAGCACCACGTGATGATCAGGTGCGATAGATTCTAACGTTCGAATACAACGGGTGTTGACGAGCCTAGCATGTACAGACATGGCCTCGGAACACATGCGAAACACTTAGGTTGACTTGACGAGCCTAGCATGTACAGACATGGCCTCGGAACACAAGAGACCGAAAGGTCGAACATGAGTCGTATAGTAGATACGATCAACATGGAGATGTTCACCGATGATGACTAGTCCGTCTCACGTGATGATCGGACACGGCCTAGTTTGACTCGGATCATGTATCACTTAGATGACTAGAGGGATGTCTATCTGAGTGGGAGTTCATTAATCAGATGAACTTCATTATCATGAACATAGTCAAAAGGTCTTTGCAAATTATGTCATACGCTTTAGTTCTACTGTTTAAGATATGTTCCTAGAGAAAAATTTAGTTGAAAGTTGGTAGTAGCAATTATGCGGACTGGGTCCGTAAACTGAGGATTGTCCTCATTGCTGCACAGAAGGCTTATGTCCTTAATGCACCGCTCGGTGTGCTGAACCTCAGCGTTGTCTGTAGATGTTGCGGAACATCTGACATACACGTTTTGATGACTACGTGATAGTTCAGTGCGTAATGCTAACGGTTTAGAATTGTGGCACCAAAGACGTTTTGAAACGTCGCAGAACATGTGAGATGTTCCGAAGGCTGAAATTGGGATTTCCGACTAATGTGTAGGAGATATGCCCTAGAGGCAATAATAAATGATATTATTTATCTCTGAGTTCATAATTATGTTTATGTTCCATGCTATAACTGCTATGGTTCTCGAGTCTGCAATAACCACGAGGCTCGGAGGAAGACTCATATGCACGTGTGGAATAATAAACGGTAAAATGTATTCCTAGTCTGGCCTCTAAGACTAGCTCAAGTGTTGCATGATGGTTATGTTTTCCTGATCATGGGCATGTCTATGTCAGCAACCTTGAGGGCACAATGTTAAGAGAACATTTGTGTTGAATCGACCCGGATTGATGTTATGCTATGAGATTCATTCGTCACAAGTTTATTGGTACATAACACAGAGATGGTTAACGTTTGCATGATTCCTTAGACCATGAGAGTATCGAGTTTCTTCATGCTTGCTTCATGAACTTTGGGGTTTGTTAAACGTCATCCGTAAATGGGTGGCTATTACGGCGGCTTGCGGGTTCATGGAAAAGTGTGTCAAGTAACTTGATAGCTCAAGATTGGGATTTGCTCCTCCGACGATGGAGAGATATCTCTGGGCCCTCTCGGTGTTACGGTATCCATCATCGTCTGGCCAGACACTTTGTGATTTGATCACGGGGATGCCGGAACACGATAACGAGAAAAGAGAACAATACCGGTAACGAGGTAACTAGCATAGTGGACAAGTTGTTGATCCACGGGAATGCCAACATGTCTCACCTCGGGTATTTGTAACATATCGCGAAGCAACAGGAATAGCACGCGGCAACTGGAGGTTCACTCGAATATTTATTCGTGTGGGTATAGGGGTCAATATGGGTGTCCACGGCTCCGATGTTGATCATTGATCGGAAGGGGTTCCGGGTCATGTCTATACTTCACCGAACCTATAGGGTCACACGCTTAAGGGTCATCTATCTGCTGAATACTAGACAGGGAGTCTGAGAGAAAATCACCGAAAAAGTTTTGGACACCGAAAAGTTTCGGACAGCGGAATCGTACCGCAGAGAGAGGTCATCGGATAAGTTTCGATGATACCGAAAAGTTGTTTCGGGATACACCATTAAGTCAAATTGGTTTCGGCACATGCCTGATAATTCTTGGAGGATGCCAGAATCATTCTGGAAGCTTTTTGGAATTTTCTGAGATAAAAACCGGAAATGTTCCGGAGCTGCCGGAGCCACTTCAGATGCGTTTCGCAGATGAAAATCACTAAAACCGGAATTGTTTCGGAACGCGTTGAAAATCATTTTAGTGGGTACTGGAAATGTTCTTAGCCCACATAAATATTTTCAGTTCGATCAGACGCTAAAAAATGTCGTCGTGAATAGTGAAAATCAGCTTTATGGTTACTTTATGGAAAGCCACCTTTTGGGGCTTTGCTCCAAAAGATCTTGGGGATGACATGGATGGATAGGAGCCATTTTTTGGGCCCCTCATGGGGGTGTGGCCGGCCACATGGGGTATCCCCCCTTGGGGACCCTCTTGTTCCTTGGTTTCACTCCTAGGTCCTTGTGGAAGGACTTCATTCATGTGCATTTTCGGTTTTTTGTGAAACTACCCTACCCTCTTGGGATTTCCTATAAATAGAGGTGGAGGGGCAGCCCTCCACACTCATCCCTTGCTCTCATACACATGCCATGCATTATCTGGCTTCTTCTCTCCCTCCCACGAAAAGAGTTTCGTAGAGCCGTAAGGCTGTCTGGGTTCCGGCAGGAACTAGTTCTGGACGGCGAAGCCCTGCCGGATAAATGACACCGTATGTGTGCAACTCTGTAGAGAGATCGTAGTTTCGGTCTTAGTTCGTGAGTGCCTCCCGAAGGGCTGTCCGTGTGACCGTCCGAGTTTCGAGGTCCTCCCGAAGGGCTGTCCGAGTGACCGTTCGAGTTTCGAAGGTCCTCCCGAAGGGCTGTCCGCGACACCGTCTGGAGGTCTGTTCGACCGCCTCCCGGAGGGCTGTCTGAGGAGCAGATGAGGGTATACATCCTCGCGGTTGGGAGGTTGTAAATCCTAGCTGCGGGGATCTGCACCGCCGATCGTCATCGACTCTACTTCCCGCTGCGCTACGAGTCGGTAACGAAAAAGATCAAACCATGTATGCAGTCTCCATAGTGGTCCTGGGCTGGTGCGTAGGTCGGAAAATTTTTGTTTTCTGCTGCGTTCCCCTACATAATGCCCGCATCAAGAGGTATGAGACCTCTGACAAGTTTCTTAAGCCTGAACACTAAGGGAGAAAAGCTCAATCGTTGAGCATGTGCTCAGATTGTCTGAGTGCCACAATCGCTAGAATCGAGTGGGAGTTAATCTTCCAGATGAGATAGTGATGGTTCTCCATAGTCACTGCCACCAAGCTATTAGAGCTTCGTGATGAACTATAACATATCAGGGATAGATATGATGATCCTTGAGCAACTCGCGATGTTTGACACCGCGAAAGTAGAAATCAAGAAGGAGCATCAATCGTTGATGGTTAGTAAAACCACTAGTTTCTAGAAGGGCAAGGGCAAAAGGGATACTTCATGAAACAGCAAGTCATTTGCTGCTCTAGTGAAGAATCCCAAGGTTGAACCCAAACCTGAGACTAAGTGCTTCTGTAATGAGAGGAACGGTCACTGAAGCAGTACTACCCTAGATACTTGGTAGATGAGAAGGCAGGCAAGGTCGACAGAAGTATATTGGATATACATTATATGAATGTGTACTTTACTAGTACTCCTAGCGGCACCAGGGTATTAGATACCGGTTCGGTTGCTAAGTGTTAGTAACTCGAAATAAAAGCTGCGGAATAAACGGAGACTAGCTAAAGGTGAGATGACGATATGTGTTGGAAGTGTTTCCAAGGTTGATGTGATCAAGCATCGCATGCTCCCTCTACCATCGAGATTTGGTGTTTGCGTTGAGCATGATTGGATTATGTTTATCGCAATACGGTTATTCATTTAAGGAGAATAATGGTTACTCTGTTTATTTGAATAATATCTTCAATGGTCTTGCACCTAAAATGAATCTCGATCGTAGTGATACACATGTTCATGCCAAAAGTAATGATAGTACCACATACTTGTGGCACTGCCATTTGAGTCATATTGGGATAAAACGCATGAAGAAGCTCCATGTAGATGGATCTTTGGACTCACTCGTTTTTTAAAAGATTGAGACATGCAAACCATGTCTATTGGTATATATGCATGAAGAAACTCCATGCAGATGGATCGTTGGACTCACTTGATTTTGAATCACTTGAGACATGCAAATCATACCACATGGGCAAGATGACTGTAAGGGCTCGTTTTCAGTAAGATGGAACAAGAGAGCAACTTATTGGAAGTAATACATTTTGATGTATGCAATCCAATGAGTGCTGAGGCATGCAGTGGATATCGTTATGTTCTTACTTCACAGATGGTTTGAGTAGATGCTGAGTGTATTTACTTGATGAAACACAAGTCTGAATTATTGAAAGGTTCAAGTAATTTCAGAGTGAAGTTGAAGATCGTCGTGACAAGAGGATAAAATGTCTGTGATATGATCATAGAGATGAGTATCTGAGTTACGAGTTTGGCACACAATTAAGACATTGTGGAAAGTGTTTCACAATTAATACCGCCTGGAACACCATAGTGTGATGGTGTGTCCGAACATCATAACTGCACCCTATTGGATATGGTGCATGCCATGATGTCTCTTATCGAATTACCACTATCGTTTATGGGTTAGGCATTAGAGATAACCGCATTCACTTTAAAAGGGGCACCACGCAATTCCGTTGAGACGACACCGTTTAGAGAAACCTAAGTTGTCGTTTCTTAAAAGTTTGGGGCTGCGATGCTTATGTGAAAAAGTTTCAAGCTGATAAGCTCGAACCCAAAGCGGATAAATGCATCTTCATAGAATACCCAAAACAGTTGGGTATACCTCCTATTTCAGATCTGGAAGCAAAAGTAATTGCTTCTAGAAACGAGTCCTTTCTCGAGGAAAAGTTTCTCTCGAAAGAATTGAGTGGGAGGATGGTGGAGACTTGATAAGGTTATTGAACCGTCACTTCAACTAGTGTGTAGCAGGGCACAGGAAGTTGTTCCTGTGGCACCTACACCAATTGAAGTGGAAGCTTATGATAGTGATCATGAAACTTCGGATCAAGTCACCACCAAACCTCGTAGGACGACGAGGATGCGTGCTACTTCAGAGTGGTACGTGATCCTGTCTGAGATATCATGTTGTTGGACAATACTGAACCTACGAGCTATGGAGAAGCGATGGTGGGCCCATATTCCGACAAATGGTTAGAAGCCATGAAATCCGAGATAAATGGATCTTTGAGAAGAAGACGGACGTGGACGGCAATGTTACCGTCTATGAAGCTCGACTTGTGGCAAAGAGTATTTCCACGAGTTCAAGGAGTTGACTACGATGAGATTTTCTCATCCGTAGCGATGCTTAAGTCCGTCGGAATCATGTTAGCATTAGCTGCATTTATGAAATCTGGCAGATGGATGTCAAAAAAAGTTTCCTTGCCAGTTTTCGTAAGGAAAGGTTGTATGTGATACAATCAGAAAGGTTTTGTCGATCCTAAGGATGCTAAAAGGTATGCTAGCTCCAGCGATCCTTTTATGGACTAGAGCAAGCATCTCGGAGTCAGAATATACGCTTTGATGGAGTGATCAAAGTTTTTGGGTTTATACAAAGTTTGTTAGAAACTTGTATTTACAATAAAGTGAGTGGGAGCGCTACAACATTTCTGATAAGTATATGTGAATGACATATTGTTGATCCGAAATGATGTATAATTTCTGGAAAGCATAAAGGGTTGTTTGAAAGGAGTTTTTCAAAGGAAGACCTGGATAAAGCTGCTTACAAATTGGGCATCAAGATCTATAGAGATAGATCAAGATGCCTGATGATACTTTCAAAGAACGCACACCTTGACATGATTTTGAAAGAGTTCAAAATAGATCAGCAAAGAAGGAGTTCTTGGCTATGTTACAAGGTGTGAGTATTGAGTAAGACTAAAGACCTGACCACAGCAGAAGAGAGAGAAAGGACGAAGGTCGTCCCCTATGCTTTAGACGTAGGCTCTACAGTATGCTATGTTGTGTACCGCACATGTAGTGTGCCTTGCCATGAGTTGGTCAAGGGGTACAATAGTGATCCGGGAATGGATCACATGACGGCGGTCGAACTTATCCTTAGTATCTAGTGGACTAAGGATTTTCTCGATTATGGAGGTGAATAGGAGTTCCTCGTAAAGGGTTACGTCGATGCGAACTTTGACACTAATCCGGATGACTCTGAGTAGTAAACCGGATTCGTATAGTAGATCAGTTACTTGAAATGGCTCCAAGTAGCGCGTGGTAGCATCCACAAGATGACATAGATATTCGTAAAGCACACACGGACCTGAAAGGTTCAGACCCGTTGACTAATAACCTCTCTCACAAGCATAACATGATCAAACCAGAACTCATTGAGTGTTAATCACATAGTGATGTGAACTAGATTGTTGACTCTAGTAAACTCTTTGGATGTTGGTCACATGGTGATGTGACCTATGAGTGTTAATCACATGGTGATGTGGACTAGATTATTGACTCTAGTGCAAGTGGGAGACTGTTGGAAATATGCCCTAGAGGCAATAATAAATAGGTTATTATTATATTTCCTTGTTCACGATAATCGTTTATTATCCATGCTAGAATTGTATTGATAGGAAACTCAGATACATGTGTGGATACATAGACAACACCATGTCCCTAGTAAGCCTCTAGTTGACTAGCTCGTTGATTAATGGATGGTTACAGTTTCCTGACCATGGACATTGGATGTCGTTGATAACGGGATCACATCATTAGGAGAATGATGTGATGGACAAGACCCAATCCTAAGCCTAGCACAAGATCGTGTAGTTCGTTTGCTCAGAGCTTTTCTAATGTCAAGTATCAGTTCCTTAGACCATGAGATTGTGCAACTCCCGGATACCGTAGGAATGCTTTGGGTGTACCAAACGTCACAACGTAACTGGGTGGCTATAAAGGTGCACTACAGGTATCTCCGAAAGTGTCTGTTGGGTTGGCACGAATCAAGACTGGGATTTGTCACTCCGTGTAAACGGAGAGGTATCTCTGGGCCCACTCGGTAGGACATCATCATAATGTGCACAATGTGACCAAGGAGTTGATCACGGGATGATGTGAGTTACGGAACGAGTAAAGAGACTTGCCGGTAACGAGATTGAACAAGGTATAGGGATACCGACGATCGAATCTCGGGCAAGTAACATACCGATAGACAAAGGGAATTGCATACGGGATTGATTGAATCCCCGACATCGTGGTTCATCCGACGTGATCATCGTGGAACATGTGGGAGCCAACATGGGTATCCAGATCCCGCTGTTGGTTATTGACCGGAGAACGTCTCGGTCATGTCTGCATGGTTCCCGAACCCGTAGGGTCTACACACTTAAGGTTCGATGACGCTAGGGTTATAGGGAAAAGATATACGTGGTTACCGAATGTTGTTCGGAGTCCCGGATGAGATCCCGGACGTCACGAGGAGTTCCGGAATGGTCCGGAGGTAAAGATTTATATATGGGAAGTCCTGTTTTGGTCACCGGAAAAGTTTCGGGTGATATCGGTAATGTACCGGGACCACCGGGAGGGTCCCGGGGGTCCACCAAGTGGGGCCACCAGCCCCAGGAGGCTGCGTGGGCCAAGTGTGGGAGGGGACCAGCCCCAGGTGGGCTGGTGCGCCCCCCACCAAGGCCCAAGGCGCATGGGAGAGTGGGAGGGGGCAAACCCTAGGTCCAGATGGGCCTTAAGGCCCACCCTAGTGGCGCCCCCCCCCTCTCCTCCCCTTGGCCGCCCCCCTAGATGGGATCTAGGGCTGGCCGCCAGCCCTTGGGGTGGAAACCCTAGAGGGGGCGCACCCCCCTATATATAGTTGAGGTTTGGGGCTGCCCAAGACACGAGAACGTCTCTCTTTCGGCGCAGCCCTACCCCTCTCCCTCCTCCTCCTCTCCCTCGGTGCTTGGCGAAGCCCTGCGGGATTGCCACGCTCCTCCATCACCACCACGCCGTCGTGCTGCTGCTGGATGGAGTCTTCCCCAACCTCTCCCTCTCTCCTTGCTGGATCAAGGCGTGGGAGACGTCACCGGGCTGCACGTGTGTTGAACGCGGAGGCACCGTTCTTCGGTGCTTAGATCGGAATCAACCGCGATCTGAATCGCTACGAGTACGACTCCTTCATCCGCGTTCTTGCAACGCTTCCGCATCGCGATCTACAATGGTATGTAGATGCACTCCCCTTCCCCTCGTTGCTAGATTACTCCATAGATTGATCTTGGTGATGCGTAGAAAATTTTGAATTTCTGCTACGTTCCCCAACAAGGCTACACTATGGTCATCGGGCTCGAAGAGCAACAAGGTGTCGTCCGCATATTGGAGGTGCGTGATCCCACTGGGGATGAGGTGAGGCACCACTCCACGGATGTGGCCGGCGCCCTTAGCCTTGTGCACCATGGCCGAAAAGGCGTCCGCAACAAAATTAAAGATCAAAGTCGAGGAAGGGTCTCCCTGCCTGAGACCTCGTTTGTTGCGGAAGAAGTTCCCAATTTCTCCGTTAATCGACACCGCAGTCTGGCCCCCCGAGACCATTTGCATGATACGGTGCACAAAACCTGACTCGAATCCCTTCCGAATCAGCACCTCGCGAATGAACTCCCAGTTCACTTGGTCGTAGGCTTTCTCAAAGTCGAGCTTAAGGAGCGCGGCCGGCTGCCGCGTGCGTTTAAGCTCGTGGACAATCTCTTGTAATACTACCGGCCCTTCGAGAATGTTGCGGCCTTTGAGGAAGCCCGACTGGCTACGATCAATCACGCGCTGCGCAATCGGGGCAAGTTTCGTCGCGTAGGCCTTGGAGCAAATTTTGAACGGCACGTTAATAAGAGTTATGGGACGGTATTGCTTGATATAATTGGCCGCTTTAACTTTTGGGATGAGGCTGATGACACCGAAGTTAAGGCGCGAAATGTCTACTATACCTAGCGCAAAGCCGTTGATAATATTGTAAAAAAATGTCTTTGAGTGCAGGCCAAAAGCGGCGAAAGAAAGCCACCGGCTAGCCATCCGGCCCAGGTGCAGTATCTATCTTCATCGAGCCAAGCGCCTCATCAATCTCCCCCATGGAAAAGGACAAGGCCAAGGAATCGTTCTCGGCTTGCGACACTCGTGCCTCTTCCCCCCAGAAGTCAGCACGCAGACGCAGGGGCTTCTCCTCCGCTGTTCCCAACAGGTTAAGGAAGAAGCCATATATATGGGCCGAAATCTCGGCTTGACTGACCAGCAGCCCGTGCTCAGACTGCAGTCTCAAAATCGAACACTTCCGTTTTCGTCCGTTGGCGAAGGCATGAAAATAACCCGTATTCGCATCACCCTTAGTAATCCACTTGACGCCGCCCCTACGGCGCTAATATTCCTCCTCTTCCCTGAGGATGGCAAGCACTTGGTTTTCGAGGGCGTAACGGTTAGCCCACTCCACTTCCGAAAATGTTCTGGAGTCAGCTTGCACGTCTAGGGCTTTAATTTCCTCGATGATAGCTTCCCTTGCACGTTTAGCTTCACTCCCGTGATTTGCACCCCACCCGCGGAGGAAACCACGCATCGGCTGCTAGGGCCCAGTAACCAATTTGTGTTGTTCATTTCTTGAGAGAAACCAGGACTCCTAGTTTCTACTTTTGTGCCTGGAAAATTAATTATAATAACCTTTGAATAAATTGAGTCGCTGGACACGAATGTGTGCTTCTAACAAGAAATCCCTTTATACATACTGCCTTTTACTAGCAAGATCTGCTAATTGTCTGATAACAACTTGCTTGTGGCTTGTTATGCATATATACTTTTGGTGGCTTAGTTGTGACTTGCTATAAGTTGCATTTTGGTTCACATTGTTAGTTAAGCAGTTGATGCCTTGGGGAATACTAGATATCAAAGAATCTTGAAAGTAGTTGTAATAAAATATGAGTAAAATGGAATTTCTAAATGTGTGTCTGTGCTTCTAACCAGAATCCTCCGGTACACATACTATTTACTAGGAATACTTCTGAATTGTCATTTTTTTTAATTGCACTAGCTTGAGCATGCGCTTCTTGAAGTTTGGTTGTTTCTGCTGCATATGCCCAGCTAGGACACAAAAAGGAAGCAACTACGTACTTACAAAATTATTAATCGGGCACCAACTACTTAACATTTTGAGTTGAAATTACAAGTCATCGCTAAGCCACCACGAAAGTTTCATGAAGAAACATATCCCAAATAGTTAAGCACTTACTACCTCCGTACCAAAACACAAGACATTTTGTGTAGGCTAAACTAGCCTAAAAAACATCTTATATTTTAATATGGAGGGAGTAGAAGCCAATTTTTATGTCATTAGCTGTGCATGCAACAAAGAATAACTAAGTAAGAAATCTTTAAAAATGAATAGACTGTGTAACCAAAAACAAAAGACAAGAAAAATCCTATCAACAATCCACACATCACATTAACAAATACTTGTATGTCATTAGCTATGATATGAAGTATGGGAATTTTGTCAGAAGTGCATATTGATGTTTGAATGAATTTTTCATTTTATCAAAATTTGAAACTACTTTTCATCGCAAATGAGCACGGGCTATCTTCAGCCAATTTGGATGGCGAGCTAATAATAGGCTAGGTGTGTAGGCATCGTAGCCTGTTTTTTATAGCCGGATGTGGCGATTTCTCGCCGGGTGTGGCGTTTTGCAGATTTGTTTATCTTTCTTACTCAGATTTTGAGTTTCCGTGGAACTTAAGACCTTGTTTTGATTTTAATAATATGGCTGCATGCATCGATTGATGCAGAGGCCGGGGGTAAGCCTCCTTTTCAAAAAAAAAATGAAGTATGGGAATTTTGTCAGAAGTGCATATTGATGTTTGAATGAATTTTTCATTTTGTTAAAACTTGAAACTACTTTCATTGCAAATGAGTAAGAACTAGCTGTACTGAACTACTGATATAAGTTTACCTAAATACATGGCAAAACAAATTGCATACAGAGGATACAAATCTTTTGAGACATGATGATTTACCATGGTATTCCCGTATGGCATCGGACCAAAGAGCTGCGACAGGGCACACATATTGGACTAGTATTTCTGTATATCGTGTGGATGGCATTCTTCACATTCTGAAAATGTTTGCAGCTTAGTTAATTAGCTAGCCGCACAGAGTAGAGTCGGTCTTTCTGAAAGCAGCTTCAGACTGCACGCTCAGGGTCAGCATCAGGATCTACATCCTGAAGCACTAGTCCAATTTACACAAGACCCTTTTGCAGGCACTGCTTCTTGCTGCTCTAGCGCTATCGTGTAGAAATGCCGCCTTTTGACCGGTTGCTTGCAAGATGAAGCAACAGCGTCCTGGCAAGTTGGGGGCAGACACTGGACTGGACTGGAGCATTAGAATTCCTCAAGGCTTCTTTTCTGCATCGGAACTGCCTAACATCGCAAACTGAATACAAGTATAGCAAGTCGCCACAAAAGCCAGGTGCATATGTTTGGTAGTATTACATTTTATGATTTTTGGCGGAATCAGGAAACCGAAACCATTTCTATTTTTTTACAGCTGGTAACTACCAAAGATTCATAGGTGCTGGAATTTCCATTCAAATTCACATCACTGCCAGTGAAATCACTACTCTCCTGAACCCGTCTGTGCCCATCCTTAGTTCTTCACCGCAAAATGGTGTATCTGAATGCAGCATCCTGAAGGCTGAACGCAGCTGTTAAATAATCGAAAAGGAGAGAAATGGTCAGTTGTTGAATGTTCTGGCATGACACTAGATACCCACTTCATCGCAATTGGCAGACAAGCCGGCCCAACGCGCATCCCCATCCTCAAATCCCGTCTGTTTTTCGTCCCGCTCGCCCCATTCTTGATGCAAAGTTGAGCGAGCTTTGCAGCCGCGCGGACAAAGAGCGAACGGGCATGCGGCATCCGCCTCGGGCCCGCGTGTCGGGCATCCAACTACCTCCCATCTATCCTAGTCAAAGAGCATGGATGGTTGGTCCCGCAAGTCAGCCATCCGGACATCCCGACCACATCTTTTTTAATGCTAAAGCCGTGGACTTCCACTGCCACTTCCGCTTCCCATCCCCATTTGCTTCCCCACCACTGCCCCCTCCATCGGAGACCACAAAATCTAGCCGCCGCCCACCTCGCTCCCAACCGGCCATGGGGTTCTGTAAGTGGCACCCCGGTAAGAGGAGCAAGCACGACCACGACGTAGGGTCATTGTTCGCCTCGTCTGGAAGCGCAGCCAGCCACTCCACCTCCCCGGCCTCCTTCTCCATCTCCTCGCCAGCGGCCGCGCCACGCTTCCGGCCGTATGTGAAGGTCGAAGTGTGCTGCCGGTACTGAGAGACCGGCCCACCGCTGCCGTGGTCAGATGCGCACCTTCCCAATTGGTGGCATCTGAGCCCGAATCGGGTGCTCATTCCGCCCGTCCCGGCGACTGGCCGTGTCCACCTCCAGGAGATCGCCTTCCGCCCGCCCGGGATGCAGTAGAGCTGGAGCGCGGGGCGAGGCCAGGAGCCGACGAAACCGCTGCCACCAGTCACACAAACGAGCCCGCCCGGGATGCAGTAGAGCTGGAGCGCACGGGGCGAGGCCAGGCTCCCCTGGTGGCCGCGTCATGGAGGAGACAGGGGTGTGGCAGCGGCCACGTGCGGGGTGCTGGCCGGATGGCCAGGACGGCGACCTGGACGGGTGGGGCGACGGCGCGCGGCCCGGACGGGTGGGGTGGCTCCACGGATGAGCAGGGCGGCGGCCGGGAGCGAGCAACGAAGGTTTCGATGGCAGTTGGACTCTCGCCCATAGTTGCCAAGTTCCCGGGTCGATGGGGTCGAGGAACAGGAACGAATATTCTCGACAAAGACGGCCGATGCGGTAGCTTGAAGGCCTGGCCCCAGCCACCATATACCGCCCCAGAAGGTGCAGGTCGTGGAGGCTCCCGCACGTGGTGCAGATCGTGGAGAATGCATGCATCGACGGCGGCGTGAAGCCAGCTAGATTTCGTCGACGGTGGAGGACGGACGCTGCAAAAGTCAGGTACGTCTTCAAACTCTCCTTGAATCAAGCTTCTCGTTCCTGGGGGTTCCAATCCATTGCAAAATCGTCGCGCTATAAATTTTTGGACTGGTTTGCCCCTGCTTTGAGTACCCTAATTGTGTGTGTTTGGCACTGTCGCGCTATATATTGGCTTATTCCGTCTCGCCAGCTCTGCATGCCACTCGCGTGCATGCTAAGGCTGCTTATAATGGATAGTATCATACCTTAATATCATGCAATACTAAGGTATGATACTATCTCCGTAATGCACATTATCATATACTAGTATCGTATGTAATCTTATTTATTGCCATGCATGACACAGTAGCATATCATTTAATACAATACGGTATCATGATATGATATTCAACACTCTCTTTCTTCATTTAGTTCTATGCCACCTCAGCAAAATAGTTTAATTGGCATGCATGATACTAGCTATGATACTATCATTACGACCAGCCTAAGGCTAGTCATAGTTGGAGTAACTTAGCAAGTAACATACTGCAGTCCAAGACAAGTTTGCTTATGTGGCATGTATTTAATGAGGAGAGATGTGTTTAGAGTAACATAGCGTTTTCCAAGAAAAGATGAGTCTATAAGTTAATAAATGAAGCCACCTATAACACTACTATTATGTTACTTTGGATTATAAAGGTAGTAATTTAGAATAGTGTTATATGCATGACACTAGTATAAGTTACTCCCCACTATGACCAGCCTAACTGTGCCACTAATTGGTAGGGGTGGCTCCACACATGCAACGGATTGGCTAGTCAGCTGCTGCTGTATGCAATGGATTGGCTACTAGTTAATGCATTAGTTACATGGGAAGCCGAGAATCAAGGGCAGAATTAGAAGGAAACGGGAGAAATAGCTAGCGCGCAGAGCATTTAGGAAAAAAAACCAAAAAAAACTTACGCGCAGAGTAATAAAACACAGATGGAGTAACATCGAACGATCTCCTGGTCACACACACACCAAACTGGGTTGAGAACTCTAGATCCTCACCCTACACTAGAGTTAACTACACACCTACAATACCCACCTGGACACACGCGAATCCAACTCGAGATCCTCACCCCTAGCCACCTGGACACACACGAATCCAACTCGAGATCCTCACCCCTAGGACAGGAGTAGGTTTCCCAACATAATATACAATGTGCAAAACATGGTCACAACTCCCACCCACCCGTTAAGAGCAACTCCAACGGGCCGATCCAAACGGACGGCGCATTTGTTCACTTTTTGTCCGTTTGAGTCGGCCGCCCGCCCGGTGTCCGCCCTGTTTTAGATTTGAGTCGGCATTGCGCCCAACGCGCCAACCCATTTCATGTCCGCACTCAATTTTTTAAAAAGGCTCGCAGCCATAGATCATGCCAGCGGCCATGTCTCTTGCTGGCACCATGCCAGCGCCGGCATACAATGCCAGCTTTAAAAAATATCACCACACAGTTCATACTGGCACACTCACCAGCAGTCGGCACACATGGCAGCACACAAAAAGGGGTGGGACTTGAGTTCGACCACGCCATCGCGGCCCCGTGGTCATGCCAGCACACCTGTTGGCATACAAAAAAGATGGCTCTCGCCGCCACGAGATCACTCGTCGTTGAACTTGAGCATGTCGACCTGCATCTTCTCGAACCACGGCCTCTTCCTTGGCAACACGGTGTTGAGATCCACCTTCATGCTCTCCACCCCAGTCATCATGCTCGCGAGAGCCACTTCTTTGGCCTTGGTCTTGGCGTTGGCGGCCTCGATCTCTAGCATCTTGGCTTGCTTCTCCGCCTCCATCTCAAGCATCTTGACTTGCTTCTCCGCCTCACTAGTAGAAAACAGGGCTTTCGCCCGAGCTCAATGTACACATTAGTCCCGGTTGCATTAAGAACCGGGACTAATGCACATTAGTCCCGGTTCGAGCGGCTAGGGCGTCGGGAAGGCATTAGTCCCGGTTCAAATGGGACCTTTAGTCCCGGTTTGAGACACGAACCGAGAATAAAGGGTGCGACGCCCTTTAGTCCCGGTTCGTGTCTCAAACCGGGACTAAAGATTAGACCTTTGTTCGTGTCTCAAACCGGGACTAAAGGGGTTCTGTAATTTGTTTTTTATTTTTTTATTTTTTTGTTTCTGTTTTAAATTGCTTCTATCTTTTAGGATATTTGATGTTTTTGAGTGATTCTTTTTGCATTAGATTCAAAATTTTGTCTAGTTTCTGTTTGCGCCATTAGTTTTTAAATTTGAATAATTTAAATATGAATTTGTTCAAATTTGCATCAAACCCTAGATTGTGAATAGTTAGTTTAAAAATAGTTTTTAATTTAATTCTTTTTGCTCCTTGTCACATGTCAGGTTGTTGTCACAGCAAGATTTATTTGGTTATTTTTAGAATAACTTAAATTAGGATTTTAATTAAAACAGTACTGCTTTGCTTATATAGTTGTTTTAGTCCTTTAATTGTTGCTTTCAATTATTTTTAGTTAGTTCTTTCTATAGATTTTAACATGTTGTAGTATGCTTCTGTTAGACAACAATAGATAAATTTTTATAATTAATTAATATTAATTTTGCTACTGATTTGTATTAATAGTTGTTTAGCCTTTAATAATAGTTGATAGAATTAGTTTTGCTATATTAAAAAGTAATTTTTTTTGCCACTTTAATAGAACGTGACTCTGGCTTGGTTAACCTTAGTTGTGACTCTGGCTGGGACGGTGCTAGCAGATGTAGTCGACGGTAGGATTGGATGGACACCATCCCAGACTAAAGGGGTTCAAACTCTACCCCCCTGTATCGCCATTTCAGTTTTGAAAAAAACAAAAGAAAATGATAAAAACTTAAAAAAAATTAAAATTCTTCGAGATGTAGTTATGTTACTACATCTACTAGTTAGGAAAATTATAAAAACATAAATTTGGACATGTTTTGCAAAAAAGTGTTATGAAAAAGTAAAACGGCTATAACTTTTGCACACGATGTCGAACAAAACTTATAATATATCAAAATGTTCAGCAGGAAAAGCTGGTTCCGATTTCGACCGCCGTAGGCCGTTTTGAAACTTTTTAGAATCCTCAAATTCTGAAAGGAAGAAAAGTTATCCTCAAATTTATGTTTTCTGAATTTTTAGTCCAACTCTGGTCAAACTGTGGTAAAACTATGGTCAAACTACTTATTTAAGAAATATTATTGTTACTAAATCATTATTATTTTTAGAATAATAGCTCAAACAGTGCTTCATGCTCAAGTTCAACTCATAAGGGTTAATAGGATTGACAGCTTACTATTGTCAGGAAAACAACAAGCGCACACTTGAAAACTAGGGGAAATAGAACTCGGAAGTTAAGCGTGCTTAGGCTGGGGTAGTGAGAGGATGGGTGACCAGCCGGGAAGTTAGAAAATTTGAAATGAGTGGTCCATACTTGAGTAGTGATGAGGGGTGATTAGAGATTAAATTGTCAAATAATTCAGAAATCAAAAAAATTTCAAAAATTTCTTTTTCAAAAAAATTAGAAAACCTCCAGACAGCGGCCACGTGGAGCTCCTTTAGTCCCGGTTCAGCCGTCTGGAACCGGGACTAAAGGCCCGTTTTCTACTAGTGTCTCCATCTCAAGCCTCGTCCTTTGGATCTCCATGAAGGCGTTCATTTGCTCTTTTTTGTAACGCCGGCGCTCCTCCTCCCTTGAGTCCTTCTTGTTCATCATGCCCTCCACGCTTGCGATCAAGGCATTCCATACCGCATCCCTCTTGTCCTCCTTCTTGGAGTTGGTCTTCCCCTGCGGCCATGCCTTCTCGCCGTCCCCAACTTCCTCCACGGCTTGCTTCCCCCCATGCGACTTGAGGGCGGCATATTGCGCCTTGAACTTCTCCTCGTCTTTGATGACCCTAAAGAAATGGGAGAGGTTGAAGCACTTCCCATTATGTTGGACCTTGAATGCCTCCAAAGCTTGAAATGCCTACAAATGTATTTCATGCAAGCATATTGGCAAATGGTATGCAAATGAACACGGAAGCATAAACTTGAAGACACAAAAGAGGGCGGCTCGCTAGCATACCATGTCTTGCATGCCAATGCCGCTCACGGGGCGGGCCTTGACGCTCTCAAGAGTGGCACAAGACTTGTTGCACTCTTGTTGGACCACCCTCCATCACTTCGAAATGGACACCCACCCGCGCGTGCTCACTATTTGGTAAGGCGGAAACTTCTTGCGCTCATGAAACTCACGGTGGACACGAATGCGCCCGTCTTGGGGTCTTGCCCAATGTCTCTCCAACACTCGCAAAGAAGTTTGTCCTCGGCCACCGTGCATGCCTTGGTCCGCTTGCTCTTGCGCTTCGGCTTCGGCCCGGTGGCTTGG
Organism: Triticum aestivum; assembly: GCF_018294505.1. Taxonomy (NCBI): domain Eukaryota; kingdom Viridiplantae; phylum Streptophyta; class Magnoliopsida; order Poales; family Poaceae; genus Triticum; species Triticum aestivum. The sequence continues at coordinate 513,548,324 of NC_057805.1, read as the reverse complement.
TTGGCGAGGTCGTCCTTGAACAAAGGCTCCCCTTCGATGTCGCACTCGTCCTCTTCCTCTTACCCGTAGTCCTCCGGAAACTCGTGGTCAAGAGGGAAGCCGTCCAGGTCCATGCTGACCTGATCACGCATGAAGGTCGCCTGATCGGGATCGTAGCCAGCGCCCGGCGTGAGCGCCCCTCGGCCGACCAAGCTTTGTGTCTCGTCGGGGTCGTAGCTAGCGGCCGGCGCACCACCCTCGAAGATCAGGTTCTGCATGTAGTCCTCGTCGACGACGGCCGGCATTCCGTCGAACAGGTTGCGTGCGCCCGGCAGCACGTCGGCCGGCTTCTGCCGCGCGCGTTTCCTCGCGCCACCGGATGACGAGCCACCTGTTGGAAATATGCCCTAGAGGCAATAATAAATGGTTATTATTATATTTCTTTGTTCATGATAATCGTCTATTGTTCATGCTATAATTGTATTGTCCGGAAATCGTAATACATGTGTGAATGCATAGACCACAATTTGTCCCTAGTAAGCCTCTAGTTGACTAGCTCGTTGATCAACAGATAGTCATGGTTTCCTGACTATGGACATTGGATGTCATTGATAACGGTCATTAGGAGAATGATGTGATGGACAGGACCCAATCCTAAGCATAGCATAAAAGATCGTGTAGTTTCGTTTGCTAGAGCTTTTCCAATGTCAAGTATCTTCTCCTTAGACCATGAGATCGTGCAACTCCCGGATACCATAGGAGTGCTTTGGGTGTGCCAAACGTCACAACGTAACTGGGTGACTATAAAGGTGCACTACGGGTATCTCCGAAAGTGTCTGTTGGGTTGGCACGGATCGAGACTGGGATTTGTCACTCCGTATGACGGAGAGGTATCTCTGGGCCCACTCGGTAATGCATCATTATAATGAGCTCAATGTGACTAAGGCGTTAGTCACGGGATCATGCATTGCGGTACGAGTAAAGAGACTTGCCGGTAACGAGATTGAACAAGGTATTGGGATACGGACGATCGAATCTCGGGCAAGTAACATACCGAGTAACAAAGGGAATTGTATACGGGTTGATTGAATCCTCGACATCGTGGTTCATCCAATGAGATCATCGTGGAACATGTGGGAGCCAACATGGGTATCCAGATCCCGCTGTTGGTTATTGACCGGAGAGGCGTCTCGGTCATGTCTACATGTCTCCCGAACCCGTAGGGTCTACACACTTAAGGTTCGGTGACGCTAGGGTTGTAGAGATATGTGTATGCGGAAACCCGAAAGTTGTTCGGAGTCCCGGATGAGATCCCGGACGTCATGAGAGATTCCGGGATGGTCCGGAGGTGAAGAATTATATATAGGAAGTCAAGTTTCGGCTACCGGGAAAGTTTCGGGGGTTACCGGTATTGTACCGGGACCACCGGAAGGGTCCCGGAGGTCCATCGGGTGGGGCCAACTATCCCGGAGGGCCCCGTGGGCTGAAGTGGGAAGGGAACCAGCCCCTAGTGGGCTGGGCGCCCCCCATGGGCCTCCCCCCATGCGCCTAGGGTTGGAAACCCTAGGGTGAGGGGGCTTCCCACTTGCCTTGGGGGGCAAGGCACCCCCCTGGCCGCCGCCCCCCATCCAGATGGGATCCCTGGCCGGCGCCCCCCCCCCTCCCAGGGGGCCTATATAAAGGGGGGGAGGGAGGGCAGCAAAAACACAGCCTTGGGTGCCTCCCTCCTCCCCTGCTACACCTCTCCCTCTCGCAGAAGCTCGGCGAAGCCCTGCCGAGACCCGCTACATCCACCACCACGCCGTCGTGCTGTTGGATATCCATCAACCTCTCCTTCCCCCTTGCTGGATCAAGAAGGAGGAGACATCGCTGCACCGTACGTGTGTTGAACGCGGAGGTGCCGTCCGTTCGGCATTCGGTCATCGGTGATTTGGATCACGGCGAGTACGACTCCGTCATCCACGTTCATTGGAACGCTTCCGCTCGCGATCTACACGGGTATGTAGATGCACTCCTTTCCCCTCGTTGTTAGTATACTCCATAGATGCATCTTGGTGAGCGTAGGAAAATTTTAAAATTATGCTACAATTCCCAACAGTGGCATCATGAGCCAGGCCTATGCTTAGTTACTATGCACGAGTAGAACACAAAGCAGTTGTGGGCGTTGAGTTTGCCAATTCTTCTTGCCGCTACTAGTCTTATCCTTTTTCGGCGGCATTGTGGGATGAAGCAGCCCGGGCCGACCTTACACGTACGCTTACGTGAGACAGGTTCCACCGACTGACATGCACTAGTTGCATAAGGTGGCTAGCGGGTGTCTGTCTCTCCTACTTTAGTCGGAACAGATTCGATGAAAAGGGTCCTTATGAAGGGTAAATAGAAATTGGCAAATCACGTTGTGGTCATACGTAGGTAAGAAACGTTCTTGCTAGAAACCTACAAACCACGTAAAAAAAACTTGCAAGAACAATTAGAGGACGTCTAACTTGTTTTTGCAGCAAGTGCTATGTGATGTGATATGGCCAGAAGATGTGATGAATGATATATGTGATGTATGAGATTGATCATATTCTTGTAATAGGAATCACGACTTGCATGTCGATGAGTATGACAACCGGCAGGAGCCATAGGAGTTGTCTTTATTATTTTGCATGACCTGCGTGTCATTGAATAACGCCATGTAAATTACTTTACTTTGTTGCTAAACGCGTTAGCCATAGAAGTAGAAGTAATCGTTGGCGTGATGACTTCATGAAGACACAATGATGGAGATCATGATGATGGAGATCATGGTGTCATGCCGGTGACGAAGATGATCATGGTGCCCCGAAGATGGAGATCAAAGGAGCAAAATGATATTGGCCATATCATGTCACTATTTGATTGCATGTGATGTTTATCATGTTTTTGCATCTTATTTGCGTAGAACGACGGTAGTAAGTAAGATGATCCCTTATAATAATTTCAAGAAAAGTGTTCCCCCTAACTGTGCACCGTTGCGAAGGTTCGTTGTTTCGAAGCACCACGTGATGATCGGATGTGATAGATTCTAACGTTCGAATACAACGGGTGTTGACGAGCCTAGCATGTACAGACATGGCCTCGGAACACACGCAATACACTTAGGTTTACTTGACGAGCCTAGCATGTACAGACATGGCCTCGGAACACGGAGGACCGAATGGTCGAGCATGAGTCGTATAGTAGATACGATCAACATGGAGATGTTCACCGATCTTGACTAGTCCGTCTCACGTGATGATCGGACACGGCCTAGTTAACTCGGATCATGTTTCACTTAGATGACTAGAGGGATGTCTATCTGAGTGGGAGTTCATTAAATAATTTGATTAGATGAACTTAATTATCATGAACTTAGTCTAAAATCTTTACACTATGTCTTGTAGATCTAATGGCCAACGTTGTCCTCAATTTCAACGCGTTCCTAGAGAAAACCAAGCTGAAAGATGATGGCAGCAACTATACGGACTGGGTCCGGAACCTGAGGATCATCCTCATAGTAGCCAAGAAAGATTATGTCTTAGAAGCACCGCTAGGTGATGCACCAATCCCACAGAACCAAGACGTTATGAACGCTTGGCAGCAGCGTGCTGATGATTACTCCCTCGTTCAGTGCGGCATGCTTTACAGCCTAGAACCGGGTCTCCAAAAGCGTTTTGAGAAACATGGAGCATATGAGATGTTCGAGGAGCTGAAATTAGTTTTCCAAGCTCATGCCCGGGTCGAGAGATATGAAGTCTCCGACAAGTTCTTCAGCTGTAAAATGGAGGAAAATAGTTCTGTAAGTGAGCACATACTCAGAATGTCTGGGTTGCACAACCGCTTGACTCAGCTGGGAGTTAATCTCCCGGATGACGCGGTCATTGACAAAATCCTTCAGTCGCTTCCACCAAGCTTCAAGAGCTTTGTGATGAACTACAATATGCAGGGGATGGAAAAGACCATTCCCGAGGTATATTCGATGCTGAAATCAGCGGAGGTGGAAATCAGAAAAAAACATCAAGTGTTGATGGTGAATAAAACCACTAAGTTCAAGAAGGGCAAGGGTAAGAAGAACTTCAAGAAGGACGGCAAGGGAGTTGCCGCGCCCGGTAAACCAGTTACTGGGAAGAAGTCGAAGAATGGACCCAAGCCTGACACTGAGTGCTTTTATTGCAAGGGAAGTGGTCACTGGAAGCGGAACTGCCCCAAATACTTAGCGGACAAGCAGGCCGGCAACGCCAAAGGTATATGTGATATACATGTAATTGATGTGTACCTTACCAGTACTCGTAGTAGCTCCTGGGTATTTGATACCGGTGCGGTTGCTCATATTTGTAACTCAAAACAGGAACTACGGAATAAACGGAGACTGGCGAAGGATGAGGTGACGATGCGCGTCGGGAATGGTTCCAAGGTTGATGTGATCGCCGTCGGCACGCTACCTCTGCATCTACTCACGGGATTAGTTTTGAACCTCAATAATTGTTATTTAGTGCCAGCTTTGAGCATGAACATTGTATCTGGATCTCGTTTAATTCGAGATGGCTACTCATTTAAATCCGAGAATAATGGTTGTTCTATTTATTTGAAAGATATGTTTTATGGTCATGCCCCGCTGGTCAATGGTTTATTCTTGATGAATCTCGAATGTGATGTTACACATGTTCATAGTGTGAATACCAAAAGATGTAAAGTTGATAACGATAGTCCCACATATCTGTGGCACTGCCGCCTTGGTCACATTGGTGTCAAGCGCATGAAGAAGCTCCATGCAGATGGACTTTTGGAGTCTCTTGATTACGAATCATTTGACACGTGCGAACCATGCCTCATGGGTAAGATGACCAAGACTCCGTTCTCCGGAACAATGGAGCGAGCAACCAACTTATTGGAAATCATACATACCGATGTGTGCGGTCCAATGAGTGTTGAGGCTCGTGGAGGATATCGTTATGTTCTCACTCTCACTGATGATTTAAGTAGATATGGGTATGTCTACCTAATGAAACACAAGTCTGAAACCTTTGAAAAGTTCAAGGAATTTCAGAGTGAAGTTGAGAATCAACGTGACAGGAAAATAAAATTCTTACGATCAGATCGTGGTGGAGAATATTTAAGTCACGTATTTGGTATACACTTAAGGAAATGTGGAATAGTTTCACAACTCACGCCGCCTGGAACACCTCAGAGAAATGGTGTGTCCGAACGTCGTAATCGCACTCTATTGGATATGGTGCGATCTATGATGTCTCTTACCGATTTACCGCTCTCATTTTGGGGCTATGCTTTAGAGACCGCCGCATTCACTTTAAATAGGGCTCCGTCAAAATCCGTTGAGACGACACCGTATGAATTATGGTTTGGGAGGAAACCTAAGCTGTCGTTTCTAAAAGTTTGGGGATGCGATGCTTATGTCAAGAAACTTCAACCTGAAAAGCTCGAACCCAAGTCGGAGAAATGCGTCTTCATAGGATACCCTAAGGAAACTATTGGGTATACCTTCTACCTCAGATCCGAAGGCAAGATCTTCGTTGCCAAGAACGGGTCCTTTCTGGAGAAGGAGTTTCTCTCGAAAGAATTGAGTGGGAGGAAAGTGGAACTTGATGAGGTGATAGTCACCCCTTCTGAACCGGAAAGTAGCGCAGCGCGGGAAAATGTTCCTGTGGTGCCTACACGGACTGGGGAGGAAGTTAATGATGATGATCATGAAGCTTCGGATCAAGTTACTGAACTTCGTAGGTCCACAAGGACACGTTCCGCACCAGAGTGGTACGGCAACCCTGTCCTGGAAATCATGTTGTTAGACAACGGTGAACCTTCGAACTACGAAGAAGCGATGGCGGGCCCGGATTCCGACAAATGGCTAGAAGCCATGAAATCCGAGATAGGATCCATGTATGAAAACGAAGTATGGACTTTGACTGACTTGCCCGATGATCGGCGAGCCATAGAAAACAAATGGATCTTTAAGAAGAAGATGGACGCGGATGGTAATGTGACCATCTACAAAGCTCGACTTGTCGCTAAGGGTTATCGACAAGTTTAAGGGGTTGACTACGATGAGACTTTCTCACCCGTAGCGAAGCTGAAGTCCGTCCGAATCATGTTAGCAATTGCCGCATACTATGATTATGAGATATGGCAGATGGACGTCAAAACGGCATTCCTTAACGGCTTCCTTAAGGAAGAGTTGTATATGATGCAGCCGGAAGGTTTTGTCGATCCTAAGAATGCTAACAAAGTATGCAAGCTCCAGCGCTCAATCTATGGGCTGGTGCAAGCATCTCGGAGTTGGAACATTCGCTTTGATGAGATGATCAAAGCGTTTGGGTTTACACAGACTTATGGAGAAGCCTGTGTTTACAAGAAAGTGAGTGGGAGCTCTGTAGCATTTCTCATATTATATGTGGATGACATACTATTGATGGGAAATGATATAGAATTCTTGGAAAGTATAAAGGCCTATTTGAATAAGTGTTTTTCAATGAAGGACCTTGGAGAAGCTGCTTATATATTAGGCATCAAGATCTATAGAGATAGATCGAGACGCCTCATTGATCTTTCACAGAGTACATACCTTGACAAGATATTGAAGAAGTTCAATATGGATCAGTCCAAGAAGGGGTTCTTGCCTGTATTGCAAGGTGTGCAATTGAGCACGGCTCAATGCCCGACCACGGCAGAAGATAGAGAAAAGATGAGTGTCATCCCCTATGCCTCGGCCATAGGGTCTATTATGTATGCCATGCTGTGTACCAGACCTGATGTAAACCTTGCCGTAAGTTTGGTAGGAAGGTACCAAAGTAATCCCGGCATGGAACACTAGACAGCGGTCAAGAATATCCTGAAGTACCTGAAGAGGACTAAGGATATGTTTCTCGTTTATGGAGGTGACGAAGAGCTCGTCGTAAAGGGTTACGTCGACGCTAGCTTCGACACAGATCTGGATGACTCGAAGTCACAAACCGGATACGTGTATATTTTGAATGGAGGAGCAGTAAGCTGGTGCAGTTGCAAGCAAAGCGTCGTGGCGGGATCTACATGTGAAGCGGAGTACATGGCAGCCTCGGAGGCAGCACAGGAAGCAGTCTGGATGAAGGAGTTCATTACCGACCTAGGGGTGATTCCCAATGCCTCGGGCCCAATGACTCTCTTCTGTGACAACACTGGAGCTATTGCCCTTGCGAAGGAGCCCAGATTTCACAGGAAGACCAGGCATATCAAGCGTCGCTTCAACTCCATTCGTGAAAGTGTTCAAAATGGAGACATAGATATTTGTAAAGTACATACGGACCTGAATGTAGCAGATCCGTTGACTAAACCTCTCCCTAGAGCAAAACATGATCAACACCAGGACGCAATGGGTGTTCGATTCATCACAATGTAACTAGATTATTGACTCTAGTGCAAGTGGGAGACTGTTGGAAATATGCCCTAGAGGCAATAATAAAAGGTTATTATTATATTTCTTTGTTCATGATAATCGTCTATTGTTCATGCTATAATTGTATTGTCCGGAAATCGTAATACATGTATGAATGCATAGACCACAATTTGTCCCTAGTAAGCCTCTAGTTGACTAGTTCGTTGATCAACAGATAGTCATGGTTTCCTGACTATGGACACTGGATGTCATTGATAACGGGATCACATCATTAGGAGAATAATGTGATGGACAGGACCCAATCCTAAGCATAGCATAAAAGATCGTGTAGTTTCGTTTGCTAGAGCTTCTCCAATGTCAAGTATCTTCTCCTTAGACCATGAGATCATGCAACTCCCGGATACCATAGGAGTGCTTTGGGTGTGCCAAACGTCACAACGTAACTGGGTGACTATAAAGGTGCACTACGGGTATCTCCGAAAGTGTCTGTTGGGTTAGCACGGATCGAGACTGGGATCTGTCACTCCGTATGACGGAGAGGTATCTCTGGGACCACTCGGTAATGCATCATCATAATGAGCTCAATGTGACTAAGGCGTTAGTCACGGGATCATGCATTGCGGTACGAGTAAAGAGACTTGCCGGTAACGAGATTGAACAAGGTATTGGGATACCGACGATCGAATCTCGGGCAAGTAACATACCGAGTAACAAAGGGAATTGTATACAGGATTGATTGAATCCTCGACATCGTGGTTCATCCGATGAGATCATCGTGGAACATGTGGGAGCCAACATGGGTATCCAGATCCCGCTGTTGGTTATTGACCGGAGAGGCGTCTCAGTCATGTCTACATGTCTCCCGAACCCGTAGGGTCTACACACTTAAGGTTTGGTGACGCTAGGGTTATAGAGATATGTGTATGCGGAAACCCGAAAGTTGTTCGGAGTCCCGGATGAGATCCCGGACGTCACGAGAGATTCCGGAATGGTCCGGAGGTGAAGAATTATATATAGGAAGTCAAGTTTCGGCCACCGGGAAAGTTTCGGGGGTTACCGGTATTGTACCGGGACCACCGGAAGGGTCCCGGGGGTCCACCGGGTGGGGCCACCTATCCCGGAGGGCCCCGTGGGCTGAAGTGGGAAGGGAACCAGCCCCTAGTGGGCTGGGCGCCCCCCCATGGGCCTCCCCCCATGCGCCTAGGGTTGGAAACCCTAGGGTGAGGGGGCTTCCTACTTGCCTTGGGTGGCAAGGCACCCCCTGGCCGCTGCCCCCCATCCAGATGGGATCCCTGGCCGGCGCCCCCCCTCCCAGGGGGCCTATATAAAGGGGGGAGGGAGGGCAGCAAAAACACAGCCTTGGGCGCCTCCCTCCTCCCCTGCTACACCTCTCCCTCTCGCAGAAGCTCGGCGAAGCCCTGCCGAGACCCGCTACATCCACCACCACGCCGTCGTGTTGTTGGATATCCATCAACCTCTCCTTCCCCCTTGCTGGATCAAGAAGGAGGAGACGTCGCTGCACCGTACGTGTGTTGAACGCGGAGGTGCCGTCCGTTCGGCACTCGGTCATCGGTGATTTGGATCACGGCGAGTACGACTCCGTCATCCACGTTCATTGGAACGCTTCCGCTCGCGATCTACAAGGGTATGTAGATGCACTCCTTTCCCCTCGTTGCTAGTATACTCCATAGATGCATCTTGGTGAGCGTAGGGAAATTTTAAAATTATGCTACGATTCCCAACACCACCGACCACCGGTATGGCGTTGAGGTCGATGGGAATGGGCGCGGGCGTGGAAGGCGTCACCACGCTCACCTCGGGCGAGCACTCCCCGAAGAGGCGGGAGGCCTGCGGGTAGTCGTGGAAGCCGGGCATCGGGGTGCAAGCCGACGCGCGGGGCGAGTCGGGCAGCACCATCCGAGGGAACGCGGATGAGCCGGTGCTGGCCGCGGCCACGGCGGCGTTGACGTGGTCGTGCTGGCTAGGGTTTAACCCTAGCATATAGAGCGCCTCCCTCGTTGCCGTCGCGACGTGGACATTAGTGACCTCCTGCTGCGCGGCGGCGGCGGCGATGGCGGCCGCCGCGATCGCTTCTTCCCTCGCGTCCGCGGCGTGCCTCCGGCCCTTCCTCTTGGCCGACTCCCTTGCCCCCTATTCGGGCGTCAGCGCCTTCTTCGGCTTGGGCGCGACGACGGTCTTGCGGGGACCGCGAGGCTTGCCTTTGCCGGAGGGAGCGATCGTCATGTCGGACGAGGCGAGGCCGGCGGCGGCGTCGAGGTCGACTATGTCGTCGTCCATGGGGAGGGGGGGGGGGCGGGAGCGCGGGAGGGTTTGGGGGAAATGGAGGGAAACTGTGGAGGCTGCCACCGACCAGCGGGCCTGGGGGGAGGAGAAGGCACGCGCGCGTCCGTCTCGTGTCCGCGCCGACGCAAATCCGGCTCAAAAATGGGCCAAGAACGGGTCGGCAGACGGACGCCAACCGTTTGGGTCGACGCGTTGGGCCGACTTTTGTGTCCGCGCCGACCCAAACGGACGCCAGCGGACAAAATGGATCGCCCCGTTGGTGTTGCTCTAGGGTACTTGGCGGCGATGTTGCCGTCGTCGATGCGTTCCGGTGGCTGCCGGACGGATGCATCTATGACCCTGGCCGGCCGTGTAGGTGCAGTACTATTTGCAATGGGTGGGTACTCCAGTCCTACTAACTTTGAATATATATGCCCAGATTATTTGGGTAGCCCGATAGGGAGGACGGAGTAGCTAGCCGATTTGTATGCACATTTGGTTGATGGTGCAGGTGTCTTCGCCGACCCTGCGGAGCACCTCGCAGCAGTCCTTGGTGATGTGCACCTCGCCGTAGAGGAGAGCCTGGAGGACCTGCCCGGCGCACTTCCGCGGGGTGTCCGTCACAGACTTGATGCACCACAGCCAACGAGGACGCGTTAATCTCCCTTGAGGCCTCAACCGAACATTACGTGAAGACGTCGTGGCCACTGGGCCCTTGTAGATTGCTGCCCGCGCCACCACCAACCCCATTGAGGACGCCGGTCCTCGCAGAAGGGCCTTGCTTCAGGTTCACCACATGGGGTTCCTCGCTTGTCTTGGGTGACGGCGGTTGCGCCATCTGGAGCGCGCCACCGCGTCGCCGAGGTCAGCGACTCGCTTCTTTAGATCTGGACGCCAGTTGACCAGATCGTCGATCTTGGCATTGAAGACTTGGATCTCCGCGGTTGCCTTGTTCTGGGCCTTGAGGGTGTTGTCGAGCCGGTCGAGGAAGGCTTCGATCGCCGGATCCATGGCGATCAAGTGCGTACGCGCTTGCCGTAGGCCTCTGGTCTCGATGATTTGCGCAAGAGTGAAGCGGTGGTGGAAGGATTTCTGGTCTCTGATACCAGATGATAGAGTACTCAGATCTCCCGAATACTAGTAGCAATCTCTCATAGATGAATGATTTAAGTGGCGATTACAGGTGGTGGATACAAGAATCACGAGCTAGGGTTCGTCGCGGATGGAGAAGGGGGAAAGGGGAGAGAGCCGAGCCGACGTTGCCTGATCCACTGGATGCCTGCCTCCCTGTCGCCCTCCCTCAAGTAGTCAAGTAGTCGCGCGGATGGGCTTCAGTTAACCCATGCTGGTCCGAAGACGCGTGGGCTGGGCTTCCTGGGCTGTATCGCCCTTGGTGCAGTGGCGACGTGGGCGTCATCGCTGGCTTGCGGGCCCGCCTTGTCAAGGGCGTTGACAATAGATGTCGGAGATTTCTCGTGTGTAATTCGACACCCAAAGGCACCCGATACTGAGTCTGAATTTTCTACACCAGGGTGTTCTGCACCTTTTATCAGAACCATCTAACATTGCTTTGAGAGCTGTGCTAGACAACTAACTTACTGCATGTAAGTTTTCTTTTTTTGTTTCTTCAACATGAAAAAACATAGGGACTTCAATTCAAATTTTGTTGGTAAATATATAAATGAGATTTTCTTTATTAGGACAAAATGTTACAAGTATTTATAGTTCAGCAAAAAATCCGAACTCATTCACGCATTGCTGTTCTAATGTTTTCCAGATCCTGCAAAGCTTTTAGTCAAAATGTTGTTTCATTTAGGAGACGCGTGGTCCGACTCGTTCTTATCTTCGTGGTGCGGAAGACTAATATAACCGTTTTTTTCTTCAAATGACTAACATAATCGATTGGGTAGACCAAAATTCATTAAGTACGTAAACGAAATAAATCTTCTGATCACCATAGATTCTGCCGGATATTTCGTTATTTGTAAGTCAGACGCCGTGTGTATGTGTGACTCCTAAAAACATAATACACACTTGTATGTTGAAAAAGAGAGACTATTATAATGTTACCACTATATTGAAAGTCATAATGAGATCCACTTGTACATTTTCTATGCGGTAACAAGTTTTCTTAAACAGAAAAAAACAGAGGATTTTAGGTTTTCCCTGAGCGCAGCACGAAAAAATAGGTGCACATCCACCTAGAGTTATTGGGGCATTATAAGCCGGAAAGACATGCAATATCTTGCGGTGAAGTTGAACCGAATCTTGAGAACTAGCTAGCCGATGGCTATACACATTTTGTTGATGATGCAGGTTTTCTCGCCGACCCTGCGGAGCACCTCGCAGCAGTCCTTGGTAATGTGCACCTCGCCGTAGAGGAGAGCCTGCAGGACCTGCCCGGCGCACTTTTGCGGGGTGTCCGTCACAGACTTGATGCAGTCGGGTCTCGGTGGTGTTGGTGTTGAAGGCCATGGTTCTGGCTCGATAGTCATTGACGAGGCGACTACGAGGATGAGGCACATGAATAGGGAGAAGAGGCAACGGCTGGCCATGGTGCTGTTGATCAACTCTATATGGCGATGGGGATGGAGATGGACGGACGCTGTCGCTGTGATGTTTTGCCGTGCCGTGGTGCCATTTGTTGTCGCTAGCTGTACTATTTGTAGAGAGTGAGATCGATGGCGTTTCTGTGGGCATTGATCGTGGTGACATTAAATCTCCAAGCGAAACCTTCGGTCAACGAGGACACGTTAATCTCCCGGTCCTTGAGGCCTCAACCGAACATTAGGTTTAATTAAATCATGTGATTAATGCATCCCTCCATGCAGATGCAGCAGCGCAGATCCATGCATGCGGCCCAGATTTCAGTTTAAGGCTAGCTGGTCATAGTGGGGAGTAACATATACTAGTATCATGCATATGATACTAGTGTATGATACTACATCCATAGTGCATAGTATCATAAAGTAGTATCATAGGTGGTCTCATTTATTGCCATGCATGACACATAGTAGCATAACATTTATTATGTTACGGTATCTACCTATGTTATTATAACCCCCTCTCTCTTCTTTAATTTCCTGCCATGTAAGCATGTTTGCGAGTCCCAAATATATGATACTAGTTATGTTATCCCCACTATGGCCAGCCTAATTAGTAGCCAAGGAGTACAAACGGCATGGACCATGCAGTCCTCCTCCTTTAATTATCATCTAGTGAGTATTTTCTGTTATTCTAACTATTTTATTAATCTTTTACTTCTGTTGCAGGTACTCGCTTGGATGAGCTCTTGAGTCACGTTGACCCTCGAGTTACTCCGGCCATGAGAACGAATTGCTATGCAAGGAGTTCACCGAGAAGGAAGTGATGTGTGCACTTGATAGTATCGGAGATCTTCAAGCTCCTGGCCCGGATGGTATGCCCTCACTGTTCTATATAAGAAATGTTGGGATATTGTTGGTGAAAAAGTCTTGCATGAGGTGCTAAGTGAATTGAATGGAGGCCCAATGCCCGAAGGTTGGAATGATACATGTGTGGTTCTAATCCCTAAAACCAAGAATCCAGAGAGTATGAAGGACTTGAGACCCATTAGTTTGTACAATGTGGTCTACAAGTTGGTGTCAAAGGTACTTGCAAATAGACTCAAGCAAATTCTGGATGAAATTATATCCCCAAACCAAAGTGCTTTTGTCCCCGGTCGACTCATCACGGATAATATTCTGCTAGCCTATGAGTGCACACATTATCTACAGAATAAAAGAAAGGGAAAAGAAGGTTTTGCAGCGGTCAAGTTGGATATGAGCAAGGCTTATGATAGTGTGGAGTGGTCTTTCTTGGAGAGAATGATGGAGAGAATGGGGTTTGAAAGAATTATGATTTGTGTCTCCTCGGTCTCACACAAGGTGAAGGTGAATGGGAATTTTACGGATGTGATTGTCCTGCAGCGAGGATTACGACAAGGTGATCCCCTGTCTCCGTACCTTTTCCTCATTTGTGCTGAAGGGTTCTCGTCTTTGTTGAATAAAGCGGACGGGGATGGAAGTTTGATGGGCATAAAACTGAGTAATAATGCTCCGAGTCTCAACCACTTGTTATTTGCGGACGATTCATTGGTACTAATGAAAGCCAATGGCGAAAGTGCTAACACTCTGCAGAATGTACTAGAACTATATGAGAATTGCTTAGGGCAGACAATGAATTTTGATAAGTCCTCGGTGTTTTTTAGCAAGAACTGAAAGGGTGCTTGAGGCTTTGCATATACGGGCTGAAGCAAGAACTGAAAGGTACTTGGGGCTTCCAGTGTATGTGGGAGCAGCGAGAACACAGAAAGATAGGATTTGGAAAAGGATACAAGGATGGATTGAAAGATTGCTGTCAAGGGCAAAGAAGGATGTTCTGATAAAGGCTTGTGCACAAGCGATCCCAACATTTGCAATGTCATGCTTTGACTTAACGAAATCTTTGTGTGAGCAGATGGGATCTATGATTTGCAGATACTGGTGGGGACAACAAGAGAAGATGAACAAAGTGCATTGGTTAAGCTGGGAGTTGCTGACTAGGCCGAAGAGCAAAGGGGGTTAGGGTTTCGTGATCTACATGGTTTTAACCTTGCCATGTTGGCGAGGCAGGCTTGGCGCATGCTCACTGTCCCCGACTCTTTGTGTGCTCGAGTTCTCAAGGCCAAGTATTTTTCCGGCAACTTCTTTACTGGAAGCTGAACCTAGACAAGGAATTTCGTACACATGGCGAAGTATATTGAAGGGGGTTGCACTGCTGAAAGAGGGGCTCGTATGGTGGGTCGGGGATGGGACTAACATCAATATCTGGACTGATCCCTGGCTTGCTAGAGATGGTACAAACTGAGGCGGAAGCGTGTGCTCACTGCTCAGGCAGTCTCGGCAGCGGCAGCATGGGGTATTTCCAACGTGGTAATTGAGTCAGACTGCCAATCGCTCCTAAAGGCCTTGCAAAGTACTCCCTCCGTCCGAAAATACTTGTCATCAAAATGGACAAAAAAGGATGTATCTAGAACTACAATACGTCTAGATACATCTCCTTTTATCCATTTTGATGACAAGTATTTCCGGACGGAGGGAGTACTTACGATCGTGCTCCCCAAGGCATTATCTATAGAGATATATGCCAGTTTATGCGTCTTAGTTTTAGTAAGATTGTCTTTTCTTTTGCTCCCCGTGATTGTAATAAAGTTGCCCATGCACTTGCTGAATTAGGGAGTAATGGTCAGGATCTTCGCCGGTTGTGGGTGGAGACTGTACCGAACAACTGTACCGAACGATGTAAATGCGTTGACGGAATCCAGATGTTCCAAATCAAAAAAAAAAGTAGTTGCAAATTTGAAGAAATGAGATTTCAAACATCCATGTGTGCGGGTCAAAATGTGACTTGTGATTTCAGCTCAAAATGCTACTAACATGTAGTTGGTGCCCTGGTCAGAGTAGATACACAATAGTTATGGAAGTAGTTATTTCTTTTGGGCATCCTATCCGCTGCATGGGAGCGACACCCTGAAGCGTGTGTCCTCGTTTCCAACCGCAAGAGGCCTGTTTGTTTGTGTTCTCCAGTCTCCACTACTTGAGATCCCAAACAGTGTTATTAGTGAGCGAAGCACCATAGTAATCCCCCCATTCTTAAATATAAACCTTTTTAGAGATTCCCTTATAACTACGTACGGAATAAAATGAGTGAATCTACACGCCACCTACCACAGGTTGACTCAAGTAGTGGTCAATGCTCAGAATGCTTCCTTGCCAATTGCCATGAAGTGTGTAATCTACTGTCATGTTAGAAGATTGAACAACTGATCTTTCTCAGATTCGCATCTCTGCAAGAGAGAGCCATCTTTGGTTCTTTACGAGAAAATATTGTATCTGACGACAGCATATTGAAGGCTGAATGCGGTTAAATAATCGAAAAGGAGAGAAAGATCAGTTGTTCAATCTTCTGACATGACAGGTAGATTACACACTTCATGGCAATTGGCAAGGAAGCATTCTGAGCATTGACCACTACTTGAGACAACCCATACATCCTTTCTACGCAACACACACCACACCCAAGTACATAAATAAGAGGTAGCACAACAAAGGGTTCTGCTGAGGACACCAGTTCAACAAGCCCAAAGAAAACAAAAAAGGCAGATGCCGCGGGTAGGAACCAGAGAGCTAGTCCTTTCTTAAAATACATATCATCAAACGAATTTGGTTCTAAACCCTACATGATCAGCGAGCATAAATGCATTTGAAGCTGAGCACAACGACTTTGCATCACAAAAGCAGCGTGTTAGTCTCCATCAAACCAGAAAGCTAATATCATGTAAATTCTACCCTTTTGTGCAATGCTCCAGCATGTAAAATGCGCAATTCTACTCTTCTAAAATAATAATAATAATTATAAACAAAACAGCTTTCTTGCAATAAGATGATCTTATACTCGGAAGAAACTGAACATAGTTGACGCTTGCCAATTTTTTAAAACTGAATAAGAATTGCAGTTAGCAGGTGCAAAACAGTTGAGCCGGGAAAGCAGATCGATGCAGAAACTTCCAAGAAGATGATCTTAATGCAGTTGAACCGTAGTGTGGACGGTGATGCAACCAAAAAAATATCCGCTTTCAAAACTCTCCAATAAGGGTCCAACTGCCTAAGAGCATCTCCAGCCGTTGCGCCTCCCCCCCCCCCCCCCCAGGAGGCATAAAAATCACCTCCTGGGGGGCGAGCCGGCGGTTGGGCATCCAGCCGTCACCCCCAGGCGCTGATATCGGTCCATTCCTGGCCGCCTTTCGGCACGCTTTCGGCGAAAAATGGCCCGATATTGGCGCGAATCGGCCCATATTCGGCATGGTTTTTGTGTCACATATTCATCACATCAAATCAATAAAATCAAAATAGTTCAACAAATAGTTCAACAAATAGTTCAATACAAATTATCGCCCAGACGGTGGTGGAGAGGCTGCCTCGGCGAAACCTCTACTCTTTTTCCGGCGGGGAATGGCCTATCTAGCGGTGGTGGGCGGTGGGCGGCATCGGGATCAGCCGGGTGGCGGCCGAGCGCGCGGGGTGGTGGGAGGCGAATTTGGACGATAGGCTTGACTTTTCGCCTGACGGTGTGGGCCAGGCGTGCTTTTTCCTTGCGCCGGAGCCCCCGAGCGCCCCCAATGCGCTGGGTTCGGCCTGCGATCGCCGGGCCCAAAAAGGGCCGAGCCGGCGGGTTTCGGCGTCCTGGGGGCGCGACTGGGGCGTTTTTTCGGCGCCGGCGCGGAAAAAGTCGCCTGGGGGTCTGTTGAGGGCGCGGCTGGAGATGCTCTAACACTGTGTACTGGAATACAAGTTTAACAAGTCGCAAATAAGCCACCACAAAAGTTAGGTGGGAAACATATTCAGAAGAAGAAGAAGTAGATAAGCACTTAAAAGCCGATTTATATTATTAGCCGTGTGCATAATAAAGACAACAAAGGTTGAAAAAAAAAGATCCACAAAATTAAGAGATTGTTAAGTGAAAAAAATTGCATGCTCAAAGATGAAGAGGTTATGCAGTATATAAAATGGAAAACAAGAAAATTGCTATCAAAACAAGTACTCACTCTGTAAAGAAATGTAAGAGCGTTTAGATCACAACCTTAGTAATCTAAACGCTTTTATATTCCTTTACCGAGGGAGTAAGTTGTATACATGGACTCTTGTTAAAATCACGGGTGCATCAAAGAATTCATTTTCCAACTTTATGCACATCCAAAAGTTCATAATAGTATAATTATTATTTAAACTAGCAGTCCTGTCTCTAAATAAATGACAAACGCAAACACAAACTGTATAAAAGAAATTAGCCAATGGGGCCTGGCTGCAAATGCAATATGGCAGTATTCCTTTAAAATAGAAAGTTTTCAGAAGATGAAAATCCAATCTTGCAAAATTCATTAGCTCCAGAATTTTACTGGAAGTTTTAAAAGCATCTAAAGGTTTCTATGAGAATAACCAATACTTAAGACACCAAGGAGTGATTTTCCGGTTTTCAATACCGACTAGACACTATTTTGCATCAACAAAGTAAGTAATAATGGCTAGTTCATACCCACAGATTTCCATCAGTTTCCTCCTGTGACAGACAACTGCAGACTTCAGTGAGAGCCTTCAACTTCATGCCCAATGCTCCCATCATCACCAACCAAAGAAGGGGGCCAGGCCATAACATACGGATAGGCACAGCCGCCAAATGTTCCCTCGATCAGCAACTCAAGCTCCATGGTCTCGAATGAAAGGGAGAAGAACCAGCAGTGGGTTGTGCCAACAGGGATCATGCATGTCATGGACAAATACACATACCCAGACCTAACTTGCACAAACCTGAGGCGGCCCTCCAAGCCCTCAGTGAACCGATCAATTTTTGCACCCAAAAGGTGTACGTTATGTGGCACCCAAATATCAATTCCATCACCGTCCACACTACGGTTCCAAACATGGAGGAGGCAATCATCAGATGCATAATAGACAATGCATAGTTGGCCATCCTTAGTCTCCCCAGCCTTGAAATTGAGCCCCTTCACCTTCACTTGCGAGGGTAGATCCACATTGGTGATGCCCATGGTGGCTGTGTTTATCCTTATCATGCGCGCTTCGCCCTGAAAAGGCCAGTAAACGGAACCATTCACCTGCGTGCCGGCATAGTACTTTAGGCTGTGGTGTCCACCGATGTGCACCCACGGGTGGACGACCCAATGCCAAGTCTCCGACGAGAAGACGGCGACACGAACCCTAGACACATCCGCGCAGACGCAGACCACGCCGAACGACCAGGGGTCCTCCTCACAAGACAGCAGATGGAAACCAAGGAAGTCGAAATCGTGCAGACTCCCGTCTGCGACATCGTCGGGCAACGGGATGGTGTCCACGGCCCAGGTCATGGGGTTCACGGCAGCGACGGACAGCGTGTTCCATAAGAGGATGTAACCGTCGCGGCAGTCCGTGATACTCCAATCCTCCGTGGGAAGGGAAGTGAGGAAGAAGTCGCCGCGGCGGAGGGCGCTTTGACGTCGGGATCTGAGCGGCGCAGGGGGCCGAAGGAGGGGCCGTCAACGCCGTTGGCGAAGAGCCCGATGAGCGGCGCCGGGTGGACGGTGCGGAAGAGGCGGCGGAAGGACGGGGAGGAGCGGACGGCACGGAGCCAGGATCGGCAGGTGAGCGCGGCGCGGACGAGATCCGGGAGGTTGGGCAGGCGGAGGAAGATGCCGAGAAGTTGGTCTTGGCCGAGGGAGGATATGGTGGTGCTAGCGCTGCCATCGGCGGCGGAGATGGCTTTGGACCTTTTCGTTGTGATGGTGGTGGTGGTGATGATTGTGATGGTAGTGGTGCCATCGGCGGCGGAGGTGGTTTCGGTGGTGGTCGCGGTGCTAGTGGTCGTGGACGGGATCGCCGCCGCCGCCAGTTCACCGCCCATTGCTCGAGAGTTCAGTCCATGGGGCTTGTGGCTAGCCTTTTTTTTGTAGGAGTAGTTTGTACGCATGGCCCGACTCCATCATACGCTTTCCTGGTTTGAGCCGGGCAAAAGATCCAATTTCTCATGCAAATCGTCCAATTTCTGGTTTACTTTTTTTCTCTTTTGATTTGAGTGGCAAAACTACCAACAAAATTGTATCATAAGTGTCTCTGGATGTTAAATGTTGAGAAGACAGACTGAATCGCACGGAACCATCACATTTACGGCATCCTTTCTAGAAAAGACATGTTTTCATTTATTTTGCAGATTGCATCGCCCGCAAGGTCTAAATTTTTGCAAACCACACTGCTCACTCGCTTTAGCCCTTTTAACCCTGAACCTGACAGGTATGCCCCACTTTCAAACGATGACATGCCAAAGAAATGCTAATTGCAAACATGCAGTATGTCATTTTGTCAAAGGAACGAAAAACAGAGAGCAATCAGTTCCATCCCAGCTCCTCTCCCGCCGGTGTCATGGGCCATGACTGAGGGTGAGGTGGGGGTGGGGGTCGTGGCGCCGGTGGGGAGGTCTCGTTCCTCTCCCTTGTCGGTTAGGCCAGATAGCACTGGTCAGTTTATTGTGCAAATGCTGCTACCGTGTTATGACTAAAAATGATGCTGCACAGCACTACAAAAGAAATGGGTCCATACCATGATTTCATTCTCCTTTGTTTTACAAGTGTTTGCAAGTTCCAAATGGTATGCTATTAATCTTGAGTAATAGTATTGAATTTGCAACCAATCTATAGAGGCACATGTTTCACATCCTCGTTATCATGGTTACTAACACCAATTACGAGTGTATGTTCATATTTTTAACTACTGATGATGCTACTTTGCTTTTGTCGAAAAAATCCTATAATTATGTCTTCAAATTGATAAAACAACTCTCTTAACAAACAAATCATGGAGGAGCCAAGTCCAAAGCAGTATGCTACCCTTCCACCGTTGGGGGTGCAGAAGGCCTTCTTCCTCCTACAGAGCCGTCTACGCGATCAGCCAGTTTGTATGAAACAGCCTCTAACAGCGAGGGGGACAAGAAGCTGGAGATGTGCACGCCCTGCCCTAGTGTTGTATTTGAATCAGATGAAATAACTTGTCCAACTGTCTCAACGAGTGATAGGTCAACATTATATTACATGTTGATCAACAACGCACCACAATCAATATGCACGCTTCAAAACTTCTTGAGGGAATACAAAGGCAAAAAATTCCAAAATGTGCTGATTTGAGTTTGAGCTAATTTTTTCTTTTTTTTTTCTTTTTTGTAAGGGGAATTTGAGTTAATTTTTTATGGTATCCCTAAAAAGTTGCCTTTTCATTGCATTGGAAATAAGAATATTTTAGTATTGTATTTTCTGGTTTTGGCATAATAAGTAAACCAAAACATACTAAAAATGCATTGCACTACGGAAAATATATAGAACTGGAAATTTGTGAGTGAGAGCCATCTGTGACCATCCTTAGTTCTTTGCCACAAAATGTCGTATGTATCTGAATATATAGAGCACATTGAAGGCTGAACGCGGTTAAATAATTGAAGGAGAGAACCGGTCAGTTGTTCAATCTTCAGACATGACACTAGATTACACAGCTCATGGTGGTAATTGGCAAAGTAGCAGACTCGCTAAATCATTCTGAGCATTGACCACTACTTTGAGACAATCTAGGCAATACATACATCCTTTCTACAAGTCCATCATCAAAAGAATTTGATTCCCGACTTTACATGATCAGTCAAAA
Source organism: Triticum aestivum (assembly GCF_018294505.1). NCBI lineage: Eukaryota > Viridiplantae > Streptophyta > Magnoliopsida > Poales > Poaceae > Triticum > Triticum aestivum. The sequence continues at coordinate 513,527,438 of NC_057805.1, read as the reverse complement.
TAAATGCATTTGACGCCAAGCACAACGACTTTGCAGTTACACGCACGCCCCTAGGTTCCCCTCCTCCTCGCCGAAACGTAAATCTCCCCTGCTACCGTTGCATCACAAAAGCAGCGTGTTAGTCTCCATCAAACCAGAGTGTTAATATTGTGTAAATTCTACCCTTTGATGAAATGTTTCAGGATGTAACTTCTGCAAATTCTAATCTTCTAAAATAATAGTAATAAAAAAAAACGGCTTTCTTGCAATAAGGTGATCTTATACGCCCAGGAAAGAAACTGAACATAGTTGACGCTCGACAAAATTTTAAAACTGGACAGATATTGCACTTAGTATAAGGCAAAACAGTTCAGCCCAGAAACAGCAGATGCAGAAATAATGCAACAAACAATATCCACTTTCAAAACCCTCCAATATCTAGTCAAGCAAGGGAACCATCTGCCTAACACTGTGGACTGAAATACAAGTATAACAAGTCGCAAATAAGCCACCACAAAACTTAGTTGGGAATATATATCAGAGGAAGAAAAGTAATAGATAAACACTTAAAAAGCCGATTTATGTTATTAGTGGTACGCACAATAAAGAATAACCAGGGTTGAGTAAAAGATCCTAAAAAATTATGAGATTGTGCAGTGACAAAATGGAAAAGAAGAAAATTTACATCCTCAAAATGAAGATATTGTGCAGTAAAAAAATGGTAACAAGAATACTAGAATCAAAAATAAGTAATATGTATACAGGAACTCTTGTTAGAATCACAGGTGCATATCAAAGAATTAATTTTCAAACTTTATGCACATCCGAAAGTTCATAATATTATCATTACTTTCCAGAACTAGCAGTCATGTATTCTTCTCTAAATAAATGACAAACACAAACATAAACTGTAGAAACAAATTAGCCAATGGGGCCTGGCTGCAAATGCAACATAGCAGTATTCCATAGAGAAAGTTTCCATAATCTGAAAATCCAATCTTCCATAAATTCATTAGCTTAGGAATTGTACCAATATTTTTAGAAGCATCTAAAGGGTTCTATGGGAATAATCATTACTTAAGACACCAAGGAACAATCTTCCAGTTTTCAATGCAAACATAGACATTATTTTGTATCAACAAAGTAATTAATAACGGTTAGATCATACCCACATATTTTCATACATTTCCTCGTATGACAAACAACTGCAGACTTCAGTGAGAACCTTCAACTTCATGCCCAATGCTCCCATCATCACCAACCAAACAAGGAGGCCAGGCCATGCTATACGGACAGACAGACCCACCAAAACACCCATCAACCAGTAACTCATGCTCGATGGTCTCCAGTGAAACGGAGATGAACCAGCAGCGGAGTGTGCCAGGATGGGTCATGCATGTCGCGGACAAGTACACGTATCCAGACCTAACTTGCACAACTTTGAGGTCGACCGGCAAGTCCAGAACACACCCCTCAGTGATCTCATCAATTCCTTCACTCAAAGAGATTATGTTCTCCAGCACCCAGACCTCGATTCCATGGGCGTCCAGACTACGGGTCCAAGCACGGAGGAGGAAATCATCAGATGCATAGACAATGCATAGTTGGCCATCCTTGGTCTCCCCAGCCCTGAAATTGGATCCTTCCACCTTGATTTGCAAGGGTAAATCCACAAAAGAGATATCCATGGTGGCTGTGTTGATCTTTATCATGCGCCCTTCACCGTGGAAAGGCCAGTAAACGGAACCACTCACCAGCGTGCCGGCGCTGGACTTTAGGCTGTTGTCACCGCCGACGTGCACCCACGGGTGGACGGCCCAATCCCTCGCCTCCGGCGAGAAGACGGCGACGCGAACTCTCTGCTTATCAGCGCAGACGCAGACCACACGGAACGACCGGGGGTTTTCCTCGGAAGACAGCAGATGGAAACCAAGGAAAGCGAAATGGCGGCGTCTTCCACTCCTCCCAGCCCAGACATCGCGGTGGACCGGGATGATGCCCACGGCCCAGGTCATGGGGTTCACGGCAGCGACAGTGGGATTCTTCCATACGATCTTGTTCCACAGGAGCACGTAGCCGTGGCGGCAGCCCGTGATACACCAGCTCGTATCCTCGTCGTCGTTCACCGGGAGGGAAGTGAGGAGGAAGTCGCCGCGGCGGACGGCGGCGGTTACGTCGGGATCTGAGCGGCGCAGGGGGACGAAGGAGGGGGCGGCGGCGCCGTCGATGTCGATGAAGAGCCCGATGAGCGGCGCTGGGTGAAGGGCGCGGAAGAGGCGGCGGAAGGACCGGGAGGAGCGGACGGCGCCGAGCCATGGGCGGCAGGTGAGCGCCGCGCGGACGAGCGACGGCAGGTTGGGCAGGCGGAGGAAGATGTCGAGAAGCTGGTTTTGGCCGAGGGAGGATATGGTGGTGGCGGTTCCGTCGGCGGCGGTAGTGTGGGTGGTGGTGGTCGTGGTGGATGAGATCGCCGGACGTTTCGCTGGTGGCGCATCCGCCGCCAGCAGTTCGTTGCCCATTGCTCTCTTTTTTTAGAAACTGCTGCCCATTGTTCGAGAGTGGTGGAGTCCGATGGAGATTCTGGCTGGGTTGACGCATGCAAGGCCCAAGTTTTTGCTTTCAGCCCATGTAACCTCATGTACGCATGCCGCCACCTCAAGGCTCAGGGCCGTGCGCTCCTCGTATACACACACACAGGAGGAATCTGTCCACGGGTGGTCTCCGAACAGCCCTTGCATGCGTCAAAAATGGATCATTAGCAGAGAAAGAGGGGCCAACTCTGGAAGATCCAGGTTCCTTCAAAAATCCGAGTGTTTCTTTGAAGATTAGCACAACAGTCTATACCTTCTGCAGACTTGCTCCACCACCGGAAAATGGCGACGACAAGCCGGTGCAGAATTTGCGGCAATGAGGATTCGTGGCGTCACTCGTTGTTGGAGTGCACCATGTCGAGGTGTGTGTGGGCGCTGGAGGAAGAGCATATGCTGTCGGCTTTAAGTGAGGTAACAGAACCTGATGCACGCAGATGGATCTTCACTATAATGGAGAAAGTATCATCGTCAGATTTCATCAGAGCTCTAGTCACTCTATGGGCTATTTGGCATGCTCGTCGGAAGGCAATCCATGAAAATATATTTCAAAGTCCAGCAGGTACGCACATCTTTGTTGATCGCTTCATCTCAAAGATATCAGCATCGAGGCCTACGCAACAGAACCAGGTGCGAGCTCCAACGTTATTTCAACGCTAACTTCCTCCGCCACCGGGCCACTGCAAGATCAAAGTGGATGGGACTACAACCAAATCAGCAAGACGCGGATCAGTCGGTGTCATCTGTCGAGCCATTGATGGCTCGTTCATGGGAGCTTCAGCTATATGTTTTGAGGGTGTCTCTGACCCGGCGTCTCTTGAAGCCCTAGCTTGCAGGGAGGCTTTGGCTTTAGCATCTGATCTAATGCAAACACAAGTGATGGTCGCATCGGACTGCAAGGAAGTGGTCTCCAATATTTCTGAAGGCAATGGAGGAACACATGCACATATTATCTGGGAGATCAAGCAAATGGAGTCTGAATTTCAATCTTGTTCTTTTATTTTTGAACGTAGAATCACAAATATTGAGGCACATAGCCTCGCTAAATAGGCGCTTAGTCTGTCTATTGGTCGCCATGTTTGGCTGCTTCAACCTCCAAACTTGAGATGTATTCCTCAGAACATTCTTGAGTAATAAAGCGTGTGTTTTAGCCTAAAAAAAAGCAGAGAAAGAGGGGCGTTCATCGGTGGGGCGCTCCAAAAATGGGGTGTTCAAATACTTGAAAGATAGAGTTTGGGCAAGAGTAAAAGGGTGGATGGAAAAAGCTTTGTCTTGTGGAGGGAAAGAAATCTTGATTAAATCCGTCGCAAGGCTATCCCCACTTATTCTATGGCGTGTTTTAAGCTGCCCCGAGGTCTTTGCGCTCACATTAATTCCTTGCTAAGGAAATTTTGGTGGGGCAGCAAGGACGGCCAGCGCAAAACTGCATGGGTCTCTTGGGAGATGATGACCAGGCCGAAACGGGATGGTGGGCTAGCACTAGTAGAAAAAGAGGCTTCCATACGCCCCCATTAGTCCCCAAAATAATCGAACCGCGACCAAAGGGGTCTTTAGTCGCGGTTCGGGAGGAGACCCGCGACCAACTATCTGGGCCCAGCGCGCTCGGTCGACAGCTGGCGGACGGGAGGGGCTTTAGTCCTCAGGCTGGCCCGAAGGCCTTTAGTCGCGGTTGGCCAGACCAACCGGGACTAAAGGTGGTTGGCCAGACCAACCGGGACTAAAGGTTAACCTTTAGTCCCGGTTGGTCTGGCCAACCGCGACTAATGGCCCGAAGGCCTTTAGTCGCGGTTGGCCAGACAAACCGCGACTAAAGGTTAGACCTTTAGTCCCGGTTGGCCTGGCCAACCGCGACTAATGGGATTTGAGGCATTAGTACCGGTTCATGGCACGAACCGGTACTAAAGGCCTCATTTTCAAACTCTACCCCCCCCCCACCTGGATCGCCTTTTCAGTTTTAGAAAAAACAAAAGAAAATGATGGAAATGTCAATAAAATAAAATAAAATAAAATAAGTTTCCCATGTGATATGTGGTCTAGTTGTTGGGAAAATTAACAAATATGAATTTCGACTTTATTTGCAAAATCTCTCTGGAATTTCTTAAAATGGGCATAACTTTTGCATACGAACTCGGATGAAAAAGTTTTTTATATGAAAAAACATTTTCAAAATCCTCAAAAACCTAACAGAAAAAAAGATACGGGGCTTTTAAGATCTGGAGAGGCAAAAAAAATCAAAAAATTTCAAATTATGGTCAAACTGTGGTCAAACAATGGTCAAACTAATTATTCTAGAATATTAGTGTTACTAAATAATTATTTCAGTTTTTTTAAAACTTTGGTCAAATCTGGTCAAACTTTGGTCAAACAGTGGTCAAACAATGGTCAAACTAATTATTCCAGAAATATTAGTGTTACTAAATAATTATTGTTTTTTAAAACAATAGTTTCAAACTCAAACAGTGAAATGTGTCACTTCGTGCTCAAGCTAAGGTTAATAGAATTGACATCCTACTATTGTCAGGAAAACAACAAGTGCAGACTTGGAAACGAGGGAGAATAGAACCCGGAAGTTAAGCGTGCTCAGGCTGGAGTAGTGAGAGGATGGGTGACCGTCCGGAAAGTTAGATGATTTGGAATGATGAGGGGTGATTCGAGATTAGAGGATAAATTGAGCAGTGATGAGGGGTGGTGATTAGAGATTAGAGGTTAAAATAATTCAGAAATTTGAAAATTAAAAAATTCGCAAAAAACCAGGTTTAGGGACTAAAGGTCCTCCGCCCCGACGGACCCCTGGCGCCCACGTGGACTGGCCTTTAGTCCCGGTTAGCCACGAGAACCGGGACTAAAGCCTTTAGTCGCGGTTCGTAAGAGGCGCGACTAAAGGGGGGGTTTTTAGTCGCGCATATTTAGTCCCGGTTGCACAGCCGGGACTAAAGGCCTTTGCGAACCGGGACTAAAGGCCCATTTTCTACCAGTGTAGGCTTCCGCGACATCGAGCTTTTCAATCTCGCACTGTTGGCACGTCAAGCTTGGCGAATGCTCATCAACCCAGAATCACTAAGTGCTCAGGTGCTTAAGGCAGTATACTACCCGGAAGGAACAATTTTGTCCGCTGCTCTGGGGACGCGCCCTTCGGCGGTTTGGAGGTCTATATGTGAGGGTAGAGATGTTCTTAATCTGGGTATCATTCGGCGCATCGGAGATGGAAAGAATACAAAGTTTTTTGATAACTGGCTTCCCAGAGACCATAAACTCAAACCCATCTGTGCAAAGTCAGCTATGCCACCGGTGTATGTGAGCGAATTAATTAATCAAGCAACCCGTGCATGGAACAGACACCCAATCAACACGCACCTAATCCAGCCTGATGTGGATGTGGTCCTGAATATCCCATTAAGTACTATCTCACTTTCAGATTCCTGGGCTTGGCACTATGAGAACTCTGGGAATTTTTCGGTGCGGTCTGCTTATCGGTTGCTCGTAGATACGAAGATGCAACGTGAAGATCGGCTTGAACAGCGATCAGGCCCGTCTGATATGGAGATTATCCGCCGGCAATGGTCTACACTTTGGGGAGTGAAGATACCGTCAAAAGTTAAAAAATTTGTGTGGCGACTAGCTCATGTGTCGCTGCCTACTGCTGATGTACGAGCTGCCCGGAATATGGCGAAGGATGTGGCATGTTCGCTGTGTAATGCAGCGGCGGATTCATGGCATCATTCACTAATTGAGTGCAACACAGCCAAGGCAGTTTAGTTTGGGGCCTGATGGATGATGATGTGGTGAATCTTGTGCAAGCAGGAAACTATGGCGACCCCAAGCTCTGGTTGTTCAATCTAATGGAAGTAGCCTCCCAGGCGGAAGTGGTCAGAGTCCTTGTAACTCTTTGGTCCATCTGGTGGGTTCGGAGAAAGGCGGAGCAACACTTTCAGAGTCCACTTTCAACCTTCTCCTTTATTCAGAAATTTCTTGCTGATCTTGATATGTTACCAGTGAAGAAGAGCAACCCCAACGGGCCACGCACGGTCCGGCGCGGATGGCAAGCCCCGGCTATCGGCAGCGCCAAGATTTATGTTGATGGTGGAGTCAACCGAGGAGAAAACAAAGGTGCTGTTAGTGCAGTCTGCCGAGACTCGAGCGGCACGTTCCTTGGAGCATCGTCGGTGGTGTTTGAGGGGCTTACTCAACCGGCAATCCTGGAAGCTATTGCCTGTAATGAGGCTCTCTCCCTGGCTCTGGACTTGAACCTGTCCAAGTTACAGATTGCCACGGACTGTTTGCAAGTAGTATGGAACATTGAAGAGGAGAATCCATGCAACTATGGAGTGATTGTCAAAGAGATCCTAGTGAAGAAGGAGCTATTCCAGGAAGTATCTACTAGTCATGAGTCTCGAACTTGTAATTTAGAAGCACACAATCTTGTTAGGGCTTCTACTTCTCCTGAGGGGCGCCATCTGGCTCACCTCCCCCCCCCCCCACCACACACATCAATAGCTTGTATTCCCATAAACATTGCCTAAATAAAGCTATTTGGTGTTCTTGAAAAAAAAGGAGGACGTGACCTTGGCGGCAGTCCGTGATACACGCAACATGTATCCTCGTCTTCTTTTAGAGCATCTCCAACAACCGTTCAATGCGTGGCGCACTACAAAGCGTTTGCAAACGCGCTGAATAACTGTTTTTACACGGCGTGGAGCGCTGGCTCCAGCGGCCGCTGTAAACTTTAGCGCGTGTGGTAGCTCCAGCAGGCGCTGCAAAAATAGTGCGCGCGCGCTCTGGCACACACACTCTGATGAACTACGGTGCATATGCATAGATAGATAGATAGACAGATAGATAGATAGATAGATACTTCACAATGCGTACATAGTTCATCATAGCATAGATAGATAAAAACTACGGTGCAACTAGAATCTACTCCGAGTCGTCATAATCATTCTCGCTGGTGTCGTCCGAGGTAGAGAGCCACGCGTTTTCCCAACGAGGATCGTCTGAGTCGAAGAATGACTCCCCACTTGCGTTAACGAGATTGCACTGCGCCTCCGCGAGTGCCTTCCGCTGACGCCTGTCCGCCGCTCCGCGCGGCGCCTTGCCGTCCTCTCCGCCCAGAAGGCGTTCTCGTCGGCGACGTCCTGCGGGTAGTGCCCGCGCCACTCCTGTAGGAGAACGCAGCAGAAAACAAAAAAATTTCCGACCTACGCACCAGCCCAGGACCACTATGGAGACTGCATACATGGTTTGATCTTTTTCGTTACCGACTCGTAGCGCAGCGGGAAGTAGAGTCGATGACGATCGGCGGTGCAGATCCCCGCAGCTAGGATTTACAACCTCCCAACCACGAGGATGTATACCCTCATCTGCTCCTCAGACAGCCCTCCAGGAGGCGGTCGAACAGCCCCCCGGACGGTGTCGCGGACAGCCCTTCGGGAGGACCTTCGAAACTCGAACGGTCACTCGGACAGCCCTTCGGGAGGACCTTCGAAACTCGGACGGTCACACGGACAGCCCTTCGGGAGGCACTCACGAACTAAGACCGAAACTACGATCTCTCTACAGAGTTGCACACATACGGTGTCATCTATCCGGCAGGGCTTCGCCGTCCAGAACTAGTTCCTGCCGGAACCCAGACAGCCTTACGGCTCTACGAAACTCTTTTCGTGGGAGGGAGAGAAGAAGCCAGATAATGCATGGCATGTGTATGAGAGCAAGGGATGAGTGTGGAGGGCTGCCCCTCCACCTCTATTTATAGGAAATCCCAAGGGGGTAGGGTAGTTTCACAAAAAACCCAAAATGCACATGAATGAAGTCCTTCCACAAGGACCTAGGAGTGAAACCAAGGAACTAGAGGGTCCCCAAGGGGGATACCCCATGTGGCCGGCCACACCCCCATGAGGGGCCCCAAAAATGGCTCCTATCCATCCATGTCATCCCCAAGATCTTTTGGAGCAAAGCCCCAAAAGGTGGCTTTCCATAAAGTAACCATAAAGCTGATTTTCACAATTCACGATGACATTTTTCAGCGTCTGATCGAACTGAAAATATTTATGTGGGCTAAGAACATTTCCAGTACCCACTAAAATGATTTTCAACGCGTTCCGAAACAATTCCGGTTTTAGTGATTTTCATCTGCGAAACGCATCTGAAGTGGCTCCGGCAGCTCCGGAACATTTCCGGTTTTTATCTCAGAAAATTCCAAAAAGCTTCCAGAATGATTCTGGCATCCTCCAAGAATTATCAGGCATGTGCCGAAACCAATTTGACTTAATGGTGTATCCCGAAACAACTTTTCGGTATCATCGAAACTTATCCGATGACCTCTCTCTGCGGTACGATTCCGCTGTCCGAAACTTTTCGGTGATTTTCTCTCAGACTCCCTGTCTAGTATTCAGCAGATAGATGACCCTTAAGCGTGTGACCCTATAGGTTCGGTGAAGTATAGACATGACCCGGAACCCCTTCCGATCAATGATCAACATCGGAGCCGTGGACACCCATATTGACCCCTATACCCACACGAATAAATATTCGAGTGAACCTCCAGTTGCCGTGTGCTATTCCTGTTGCTTCGCGATATGTTACAAATACCCGAGGTGAGACATGTTGGCATTCCCGTGGATCAACAACTTGTCCACTATGCTAGTTACCTCGTTACCGGTATTGTTCTCTTTTCTCGTTATCGTGTTCCGGCATCCCCGTGATCAAATCACAAAGTGTCTGGCCAGACGATGATGGATACCGTAACACCGAGAGGGCCCAAAGATATCTCTCCATCGTCGGAGGAGCAAATCCCAATCTTGAGCTATCAAGTTATTTGACACACTTTTCCATGAACCCGTAAGCCGCCGTAATAGCCACCCATTTACGGATGACGTTTAACAAACCCCAAAGTTCATGAAGCAAGCATGAAGAAACTCGATACTCTCATGGTCTAAGGAATCATGCAAACGTTAACCATCTTTGTGTTATGTACCAATAAACTTGTGACGAATGAATCTCATAGCATAACATCATGCCGGGTCGATTCAACACAAATGTTCTCTTAACATTGTGCCCTCAAGGTTGCTGACATAGACATGCCCATGATCAGGAAAACATAACCATCATGCAACACTTGAGCTAGTCTTAGAGGCCAGACTAGGAATACATTTTACCGTTTATTATTCCACACGTGCATATGAGTCTTCCTCCGAGCCTCGTGGTTATTGAAGACTCGAGAACCATAGCAGTTATAGCATGGAACATAAACATAATTATGAACTCGGAGATAAATAATATCATTTATTATTGCCTCTAGGGCATATCTCCTACAACTCCGCCATGGCTCGCTCGTCCTCCTCGGCGATGAGGAGGTGGCGCTGCCGCCGACGGTGTTCCTCACGGTCCTGGTCTGTTATAAGACGAGGCGGAGGGGCGACGGACTGCTCCTGCTCGTGCGTCCAGACGTCGTGGAAGTTTATCTGCACGCGAGGCCTCGGGAGGCGCCACGCCGCTGCGTCGTACGTGCGGGCGGTCTCGTGTGCTCTCTCGAACGTGCCGAGGCTGAGGCGGACGTCGCCGGACCGTATCTCCGCGTAGAAGGCGCCGGAGGGGCGCTGGCGGATGCCGCGGTAGCCCGAAGAACCCCGCGGCGCGGCGGCGTGGTGGCGCGGTGGTGACGTGTCGGTGGCGGGGCGAGGAAGCGGACAGAGAGCGCGTGGCAATGTGGATAGCGATGGGAGAACGCGTGGCGGGCACGGCAATTTATAGGCGCGCCGGAAGCGATGCGCCAAATCTAGCGCGCGACCTCCCGCTTTTCCCCGCGCGCGCAATTGGTTCCCGCACGCCCTAATTTTCCACCTCTGCTGGAGCGTGCGAAATCGTCCCGCGCGCGCTAAAATGGCAGTTCACCGCATGCGTGGGGTTTTTGCTGCAGCTGTTGGAGATGCTCTAAACCTAAACAATACGAAATGCAGAGGCTCACGAGCTTAAGTTCTACTGCCCAACTAGCATGTGAACAACAATTGGCATTTCGATGCCCATTGCTCTCTTTTTTCAGAAACCGCTGCCCATTTGCTCGATAGTGGTGGAGTCGATGGGAGATTCTGGCTGGGTTGACGCATGCAAGGCCCAGGCTTTTGCTTTTAGCCCATGTAACCTCACGTACGCATGCCACCCTATGAAATCTTTACCATGTTGACATTTTCTTTGCGAATTTTGTGATTCAAATTTCACACGACCAACTTCAGAATAGTTTGGTCTAAACCTAAACAATACGAATCAACATGTCAATCTGAATATATACATGTGTTGTCATTTTGGAGAGCATGTCGATATACCCGAGTCCACATTGTTTTGCACTAGAGAGAGTTCCATAATCTAAACCCAATGATGATTATTTGGCCTTAGCTATTTTCAAGGAGTTCTTAATATATGTACCGTCAGTATACATAATCCAAGCTTTGAGTATTGATATAGTGATCTAATTGTTTATATATTTTTTTACGGAAGGAGTATTATTCTTTGAGCTTACATGAGCAGTTTGGCAGCCTCCTTCGTTAATTAGTTCGTTAGCGTGGGCCAGGGCCCGTGATTCCCCACTCGCGTCCGATCATAACCTGTAACGTGGCTTACACATTTTGGAGATTTTATATTTCTCTTATGATCTCTACTTAAATTTAAGCAATATTTCTTTTTCTTGCCGGGCAGAACTATTTGTTAACCAGTTTTCCCTCTTCTGTCACGTTTGTCAATCAATTTTTTTCCATCTAATCGGGGTTTTCCCACCACACCATATTGACCGCGCCTTTCAAGTACGTCGCTCAGTTACTTTTTGCAGTAACGTAGGAAACTAACCGCTCATCAGAGAGGGCGACTCAGTTTCCAACCCGATTCCCCGGTGCCGCCGTGGGTTCCCCTCCCCTTTCTCCGACTGCTCCGGTAGCGGAAGGGTGGGGGAACCCTGGATTTGTGCGCCTGGTGTGTATATAGGGTGTGGGTATGCGTGGCTGGCTGCGGCGCTTTTGTGGGAGCGGCGACGACGCTTGGGCCAATAAGGTCTCCCGGATCTGTGCTTCCTCTCGTAGCGCTCTCGGTGAAGGCGACAGCGGATCTGTGGGTGCAGTCGTTGGTGTGGTGTTCTCCTGATGCAGGTGCTGTGGTGGAGTCGACGCCGGCATCGTGGAGATTTTCCCCCGACCTCGTCTTTGCCGTGGTGAGTGCTACTTTGTGCTTGCCATGGAGGTGCTGGGGTGGTGCAGCAGCCTGCTAGAGATCCTCCATGGTTGGCTTCGTTGTATGTTTAGGAGTGATTGTTGGACTTTGGATCTATGTGCTCTCGCCGGCGTTTTTCAAGCGCGAGTGGTGACACAATACTGGTTTGGCTCCTCTCCGATGTGCTGGTCCTTTGGATTGAAGGTAGAGACTTCCCACTGTCAATAATCCGCGCGCACAACCAAGGATTTCGCTTGCTCTGGAGGGAGTGGTAGCGGCGGCGATGGCGCGGGGCCCTCATCTTGCATAGGGGTCGATGCTGGATCGGTTACTCAGGGACTTGGATGTAATCTGCTTTTTTGGGTTGCGTTGTATCACTGCTTAATTTTAATATAGTTCTGGAGTTTTTTTCATAAAAAAGGTGGGATTACACACCTCAGTTTCATGTCATATTTCACCGCACCTTCTCATGCGCCATCCAATTATATTAATTTACTTACCATGCACGATACATGCTACCAAATTTATCAATAAGGGTTAGTTGCACAAGCATTATCAATCACAATGAAATGAGGACAAGTTGAAATATCTTTAGTTAATTTTGCTTGGAGTTGATCATGAGACTCTTGAGAGTTTCGAGTGAGCACTCTTCAAGACTTTGTGGGCATTTTCAAGTATCTCATAATCCTCAGGAGTCTAGCATGGCCAACAACAAGCTCATCATTTTTAATTTTAAAATCAACAACAAGAGAATTAGCCTGATCATGGTGTTTTTTTTATTTAGCAAGGCCAACAGTTTGTGTCTCCTCAACAGCCACAATAAGACCTTGCTCTTCCTCAAGATCAAGAGAAAGACACGTGATATCATCAGCATACTCATGACTATGCCCTTCAAACTTCATGATTGTCTCATCTTGAGATTCAAGAAGAGCATTTTCTTCACCTAGTTGTTCCAAGAGGTCCACAAAGTGCTTATTTGTCTCACCTTTGACTTTGGCCATGAACTTGTCAAACTCATTCCCTTTTTCCCGGTGCCTCCATAGAATCCATCAAAGATGGGTTAGATGAAATGATTAGATTGATGGGAGGAGTTCCCTTAGAGGACTTGGCCATTAGGAACATGTGGGTGGTAGTCTTGTTCTCGCCGGGGGAGTCAAAGAGTGGCGTCGATGGAGATGAAGTGGGAGCAATGTCAATGGAAGCCGTTGTCACCCCTTCACCACTTGTATCTTCATCATCATCAGAGTAGTACTCTTCTTGCACCACCAACACCTTGCGAGGCTTCTTCGCAAAGTTGTTCTTCTTACTTTGAAAAGACATGGACTTGTCCTTGCGAAAGCTTGCCTCCATTGTTCTCCCTCTTCTCATAAGGACAATCCGTGACGAAGTGGCTTACGTTCCCACAATTATAACAAGTCCTAACTCTTTGACCCTTTGGTTTGGAACCACTTGAGTTGTTGTACTTGAAGTCCCTCTTGTTGCCCCCAAAATTGCCTTGAAGTTAGAGCCATGTTCTCATTGTAAGCATATTTGGTGTCCTCGGGGCAACACTCCTCTTCCTCCTCTTATTCTTCTTGTTGGACCACTTTTGCCTCAATGCAAGGTTCGGCTTCTTGACTCACGGGCACGAGGGAGAGCGTCGTCGACAGTCTTGTTTAAGATCCCCATGGAGATGAACTCATCCAACATGTCATTGGAGGACATGGAGTGAAAGTACGGTATTGGCGAATCACGGAAGAAGTGTCCTTGTTGAAAGGCATGATCGCTTTAAGAAACTTGCGCTTGATCCAACTGTCATCTGTGTTCTTGCTCCCATGACCCCACAGCTCAATTTCATGTCATATTTCACGCTCCTTCTCATGCACCGTCCAATTATATTAATTTACTTACCATGCACGACACATGCTACCAAATTTATTGAGATAAAATAATATTTGGCCCTCATGACAACCTAAATAAAATATACATAAGGTTATGTCCACTGTTCGTTGTTCGTCCAATTTTACCTATATTCCTTACAATTTTTTGATGAATTTTTTGGGCTTTTAGAATTTCCTGCTTCTACCCAGCTTATTCTAGAAGCCCAACCAATTTTCTTTTAGAAACCTACTACATAAAAATTGACTAGCAGACTTCTAAAAATAATTTTGGTTGGGCTTCAGCAAAAGAACTGGACCTTCCTCCATCTCCTCCTTTTGATTTTTTCTCTCATCCTAGGGTTTTACATAAAAAAATGACTCAATTGTCTCACCTCATATTGACTTACCAAATAAAACAATATTTTCTTTATAAGTCAATAATGCTTACCAAATAAAATTATCGTTTACACAATCGCATTGATATAGACAGGAAAATTACATGCAATTTTATGTATTAATGAAGACAATATTAAAATTAATAGTATTCACGTCATTCCTAAATATAAAACCGTATACATATTTTAATATGGACTACATACAGAATAAAATGAACGAAGCTACACTCTAAAATATGTCTATATACATCCGTATATAGTCCATATTAAAATGTCTATAAAGGCTTATATTTAGAAATAGAGGGAGTAGTAAATACCACATTAGGTACAATATTAATTAGCATGGCAGGACCGATCAAAGCTGTCAAACAACCTGGCACCAACCCTACCCTAACTAGCGTCGTTATTGCCACCACAGATACACCTCCCCCAGTTCCCACCTCCTCTTTTCTCTCCCTCTTTATTGGGATGTGCGTTGCGCACAAAACTGTGTGGTCAGTTTTGTGTGCGGCCGCACATCCCATGAAATTAGAGGAAGCAACCTAGCAGGACCCACATGTCGGAGACACATTCCCGCCCGCGTGTGCCCGTTCTCCTTCACAAAACCACGCGCCCGCATACACGCCGCGGCAGAGCAGCTGCAGCACACTCGCCGCAAGCCGCGTCTCCCTCTTCCCCTCCTCCCCGTCCGAGCCAGCGAGGGCCGGACCAGCCCGCCGTCGCCTCGCGATCTGCTCCTCCTCGGCCGCATCTGCCCCCGCTCCTCCCCGAGCTCTCGTCCTCTTCTTCTGCCTCCTCGCGGCAGGGGGATAGACAGCGGGAGCGCCTCTTCTTCCGGCACCAACAATGGCGGTGGGCTATCTCTGCTTTCCTCCCCTCCTTTTTCGATTTCATTCACAGCCTCCCCGATTCGATGCTCTTCGGAGAAAATAACGGATGTTCTGCTGTGCGGGGATTGTGTCCCGCAGAATCTTTGGCGATTACTCTGCACCGCGTTCGTGCGAGGAATTTCCACTTACAGGAAACTCCGGGAAAGATCCTTTTTCCCTGCCGCTCTCCGTTCCGATGCAGGGGGAAACTCTCGTGTTTGTTCAAGAAAGATGCGTGTGATTTAGTTTTGCATACGAGCACACGCGGGTTTTTGGGGTTTTTGGGGTTTTCTCGCTCGCCAAAAAAAATGGTCTTTTTTTTTTCCCAACTTGCTGGATGCGTTAGATTTCAATAGCGGCATCTTGTGTCTGTTGATTTTGTCATATACTAGCAGTCACCGGATTTTATGCTGCATAGATAGCGTGGGATCAGTATTTGTCAGCTCCTCTCCGTTGGGGTCAGTTTTAGTACTTGTCATTGTCTGCATATACCTGTCAGTTTGTCAAAATACAGAGTTGTATAGCAGAATCTCATCTGAATCATTTTTCTTAAGTTCCGTTTGATCAGACATGGATGCATTCTGGACCGCAGAGCAGAGAATGCTGATTCCGTGATGCGCATTTTTACTGTCGCATCGTACTTCGTTTCATATGCTGTTCATGTCGACACGTTGGCTCTCCCTGTGATCAGACATGGCTGTAACAAGTCAGACGCATTGACTCTCTTGTGACCAGGCATCATGTTGCTTTGGCTGGTTAACCGCTTGATCTGTTTGTCTTTGTCTGCATTTTCTTATACTGTTTGTGTATTAGGATGGCGCCAAATAAGATGCTTGCAATAGTTTGTCAAAGTATTGTTGAATGAGACCCTGCTGATTTCGCGTTGAGGTCCATTGTTCGTATAGCAGAGATAGCACCACCAGCTAAACAGTTCGTCTGAATCTATTTTATTGAGGTCCATTTGGTCTAACATATGCTCTTTCAATTTTGTTTGATGCATTCTGGAACCTAGAGTTGAAGGAGACCCTGCTGATTTCGCGTTCCGCATTTCGGTTCTTGCATGGTCTCTTGTTTCATCTGATGTTCATGTTGATGCATTGACACTCTTGTGATCAACCATAGCATTACCGCATTACCAGGTTGACAATCTTTAATGCCGGGATTCTGTTGTTTTAGTTTATGTTACTGTGATCCACCTATATGGTAATATGAAGAAAATTCTTACTTCTCCGGCGCTTCAGCACACGCATTTGCACTGCAAACATCGTTGTTTGTCCATTTGGTAAAACCATCATCAAATGGTACTGCAGCAGTGCTTGTTTAGTCAATCTTACTCTAGGCATGATAATGAGCAATCCTGGTCAATCTGTTAGCCCTCCTATGCATGTCGTGTCCTACTGCCCAGCTAACTATCCTTCCTAGTATCTGAAACATAGCATACTTCAGTTAGTTAGGCATCCCCAAAACTACAAATCAAACTGTTTCTAATTGAGCTGATGTATATTCTCCGGGCATTAGCTTAATTTCTTCTCGTGACAGTGGTCTAGGGGAGTTTGTTCAGTAAAAAAGGGTTTTCCCTTCTTCCTTTTCGATGCATTCTAAACTCTAGAGTCAAATGCAGCTGTACTGATTTCATGCTGGAGATTTCAACTGCGATGTCTTGTGGCTGTTGTGCACTCGTGGCATAATAAAATTATTATTCTCTCGCATCATTTTTTTTCTCTATAATTGCTTTTCTGGTGGTTTGCTTTCAATATTAATCGAGTTGTGCTTAACTCATGTCACAGGGCTGGACCAGTGATAGTGACGACAGTGATAAGTTTGAGTGGGACAATGATGGTGAGGCTGAGCCCTCATCGGCTCCGGCTATGCGGAACTTCGATTCTCCTGGCCCATCCACGCTTGTAAGTCATATATAATTTTCTGTATTTCAGCGCAAGTGCTATCCATGATTTGTTATAATTATGATCATGGTCTGATATTTGTTCGTGTAACTGTGCAAAGGGTTCTAATGAGTGGATCAACGGGGAAGTGCCGCCTACTTCTTTGATCGAGCGATATGTGGTAATGGGCTTCCCCAAAGAGATGGTCATGAAGAGTATTAAGGAGATTGGTAATATAAAAGTAATCATTTCCATTTTATTTAGTTGTTTGTGTTTGTACCATTTGTTAACACCTTTTGGTTTCAGGACATAGTGATGCAGATGCACTGCTCGAGCTACTGCTCACGTATAAGGTATTTGACTATTTATCCATGTGCTTTATTACTGAATTTATTCTATAGTGCTCTTGATTCATGGCAAAGATTGTTTATTCCAATTGAGATGTGAAATGCAGGCACTAGATGACGATGATGCAGTGGGTAATAATCACTCTACTTCTGGCTGCATCCTCCCTGTTGTTGAAGATGACGATGATCCTGATTTTGAGAACTGCGATGGCGATGATGATGCCGGTGGTAGAGAGTCAAGCTCTGATGATTCTGGTTATGAGGTAGATGATTACTTATCTTCAGTTCAGTAGCCAAGAATTCTTTGATCATGTGCTGACATATGTGAAATCTTTGTCATGCACACCTTGAACACCCCTGTTACTTACTGTTTTGAGATTTCATCAGTGTAGTTTGAGCACTTCATTTTTTTACATAGAATTTTCACCATGTTACAATTTTATCATTTTAAGAGTGTAGTATAAGGAGTGAGTTGAATAATGTTAGACAATATCTCCTGTGGAGTCTATTATTGTTCTGCTTGTGTGTGATTTTCATGATCTGAAAATTTACTTTTGTTAGACACCACTCATTTTCTCTTCGGTTCTTAACTTCTTATGCATTTGAGTATTAGTAACAAGGCTTGCGACTTGTGGAGTTATGTTGGTATACAAGATAATGATATTGCAGGCGCTTTAACATGCAGAAATCCAAATTCATGCACCGGTTATGGTTTTTGATATATTTTGTAGTCCAAGATATAGTGTACAATCATACTGAGGTCAGAAGAGTTTGGAAGAAATAGAAGCTAAACTTAAATGCTGAACACTGACCTAAATAATTCAATCCTGCACTGTTGTAAAGTTTTGCTGGTCATCACTTCTCCATAAAGGAGTGTTGAGAACTAGCATGCAGGTTGGGACGAACAAGCTCTTCAAGAATTAAATGGCATAGTGCAAGATTCTTCTTTTGACTTTCAGCTACGCAAAATTATCATAATACTGGAAAAGAGCATCACTTACCATATTAGTTGCATCAAACTGCTCTCCAAGACTTTTACCTGTTAGAGCTTAGGAAAATTAGGGATTCAATCCATTACTGTTCAGCTAGAAATGCATACACAAAGTAACTAATTTAGAAATCTCATAATGTTATGTATGATGTGATAGTCGATTTTTGTATTAGTTACACAAATAAAATGATGAAGATAATTATTGTATGGTTTAAACCTGTTCATGGCAAGATATACGTAAAGACTAAAAACAGCAAGTAGGGAAACAGTATGGAGTGTCTGATATGTACTATACCTGCTCAGCAAAAAAATATCGTGATTGCTAGCAAAGCGATGAATCTGAAATAGGATGGGATGTGAATATCATCACCTTCTCCCGAAGATGCACGCATTTGCCTCACCATCCATCCATCAGTATTTAAAGTTCTGTCACGAAAGCAGCATGGAGTGACCAGATGATTGTGTTTCACCTATACGTTTGGTTTATTTTAGTCCAGCACTACCTGTACTTCATATTGCTACTTGCTACTGTATTAATGTCATTCTCAAACAGCACCTTATAGGAAGTTGAGTTCCTAAATTATTTCGTTAATTTAATTTTTTTGTCAGTTTTGTTCGCTTATTTCTTGGGTAGTCTGTGCTATTCATCTCTTGATCACTGATTAGCATAGGCCCCCTTCTTTTCTCTGGCCATATACATGTCGCTTCATGGTTGTATTTTCCTATCAGCAGCCACTTAGTTTGGCATTAAGAAGTCAGTGAGGTATATCAAGTATTTTCTAATCTCGGTTTTTGTGGTACTTTTGTGCAGGATTTTATGCGAGAGATGTCAGAGAGGGATGAGAAGATCAACTCATTAGTACACATGGGCTTTTCTGAAGATGAAGCAAATAGGGCTATTACAAGATGTGGTATGCCTCCTTTTGAAATCGTTGCCTTGACGGTCATTCATTCATGGAAAGATTACCTTATGCTATATATTTCTGTTTGAATTCTCCTAGGTGTGGATGCTGATATCTGTGTATTAGTTGATTCGGTTAGCGCATCACGGGTCGCAGAAGATTGTCATTCCAGAAACTTATCTGACCATCAGGTACCTTGTGGTTTGACGTACACTTGAATAAGAAGCCACTTTCGCTCTTTTAATTTGTTGTAAGGACACTACAATTTGTCTACATTTGGCAGGTTACAGACAGATGCTTCAATTCCTTTGGAGGCAGAAAGAAAGCAAGATTGATGGAAGAGAGCAGGAAAAAGAGGAAGAGATATGGGGGTGGAGGACAAGGCAATCGACCTTCCTTGGATGGCAGCGATGAAGAATCAATGCCTCTCCCAAATCCAATGGTTGGATTTAACCTGCCTGGTTACAGTGGATCATCAGTGACCCGAATGCTTTCTAAACTAGATACCGGACCACCTTTTTTCTATTATGAAAATGTGGCCCGAGCTCCAAAAGGTGAATGGGCCAAAATTTCAAGAAATCTGTTTGACATTCAGCCAGAGTTTGTGGATTCTCTTCATCTGTGTGCAGCTGCAAGGAAAAGGGGCTACATCCACAATTTGCCAATTGAGAACAGATCGCCTCTTCTTCCTCTGCCCCCAAAGACAATATTTGAGGCATTCCCTCATTACAAGAAGTGGTGGCCTTCCTGGGACACGAGAACACATCTTAATTGCTTACAAACATGTGTAGCAAGTGCAAAGCTGACAGACCGGATCCAGCGTGCTCTTGTAAGCTCAAGCAATCCACCGCCAAAAAGTGTCCAGAAAGATGTCATGGACGAGTGCAAAAAATGGAATCTTATCTGGGTTGGGAAAAACAAGGTTGCGCCCTTGGAGCCTCATGAGATGGAATTACTACTTGGTTTCCCAAGGGACCACACAAGGGGAGTTGGCAAGACACAGCGATACAAGTCTCTCGGCAACTCATTTCAAGTTGATACAGTTGCTTACCACTTGTCAGTGCTGAGGCGTATGTTTCCCAATGGTGTTAGGGTGCTGTCCTTATTCACCGGTATTGGAGGAGGTGAGGTAGCTTTGCACAAGCTTGGGATCCACATGAGGGTAGTGGTTTCTGTTGAGATAGGTGAAGCTAGTAAGAAGATTTTCAGAAGTTGGTGGGATCAGACCCAGACAGGCACATTGATTGAGATTGATGATGTGAAATCTCTCACAAATGATAGAGTTGCATCATTTATTAGTCAATTTGGTGGCTTTGACTTGGTGATTGGGGGCAGCCCATGTAACAATCTTGCCGGAAGCAACCGACACCACCGTGATGGCTTGGAGGGCAAGCACTCAGCTTTGTTTTATGACTATGTCAGAATCTTGAATTTCGTCAAGTCGACGATGGCAGGACGTAGGATGTAGCCTAACCATTGTACTACCTATGTTATCGTTTAATGCTTATATCTAGGAACTGCGACTTATCTTTGTTTAAATGCTGAATTGACGTGGAGGATTGATTTATTTTGGAGAAAGATCACATTGACATTTAGCCATATGGTTTATTGTTGCTAACTAATTTAGAGCCTGTTCATCTTTATTTGAAAAAAATACCATTGCAGCCCCCAATTTATTGTTTGCTAGTGCCCTCAATGGGGAACAAGGTTTAAATTTAAGGATATTATCACTATCTGTGCACCCTCATCTGTGTTTAAACATTGTTGCATGTCTGCAGCAGTTATTGTCTTGCAGGGAAAAGGTCGAATCCCTGGAGGAAGTGAAGTAATTTCCTTGTGCCATCTGTGAGCTTCTTTAGTTTCTTACCATGTATTCCCTTTCAGTTACTAGAGTAAAAAACAAAATGCTTCTCTTGCTAGCAGAGCCAATACAAGCTAGCAGTTACCAATAGAAGCTCGGGTATCAAGGATATATGTATCTTTTCTGCATCCCTGGGCAGAAGGCTATCACCTTGCAGGTTTGTCTCGAATCTATGGCAAATGGTGGTTCCTTCTTTTTTACTGTCGCTGTGTAGTTTGTTTTATCACTATTTCTCTTCAAGTCTCATCGTTATATCTGAATACAGCATGACGACTGACAGTGTTGTTCTTCAGTCTAATTTAGCGATAGTCATCTGAACTTTCAAATCTACAACACTTGCGACTAAAGCTACTGTCCCTTTATAATTCGAAGAGTTTAGCAGTGAAATATGTTGATTGGTAGATATTCTTGTTTGTTTGATAAAATGCATGGAGCTTGTAGTGTAGTGCTGCTTGTAGTGTACAACAGGTTTAAGCTGTTCTAAGCTGTACTGTACTTCTTTGTTTCAGTATGTACTGGACTCTGGAGTTTGGTGTAGAAAGCAGTACTTTATTACTACTGGCAAATCTTCCTTTTTTGTGCAACTCGGCCTAAAAATGTCAGATAAATAAATAAGTTTTCCCAAAAGGATTTTAACTATGAAGTCGAGTTTATGTTGTTGATATCTTTCTCGGAGACTGCATCCAGAGAGGCAGTGGAGGATGCATTATCTCATCTTCTGAAGCTGATCATCCATTACAGTGCAGGCAACCTCAGGTATGGCGAAAATGGGTTTCTTTGCAGTGCACATGACTGCACTTTCTAACTTGATCTGCTTGACAACTTATAATTTGCACAAACATTCTCCTGCATAGTTTGTCAGGTTGTTGATATATTTCAAATCAGGTTGTTGCCAGGATCATATGGACAATCTGTACAGTCACGCTGCCGTTACCCGTTTTCCTTCCAGTAAGTTTTCACTACATTTTGTTCCTGTTCCATTTGAGAATCCCAAAACCATGTAGATTTAGAGCAAAGATAGATGGTGGACATGTTCACTAATCACCAGGGCTGATTACTACTACCTTTTTCTTGTTTCCTGCAGTTGACGACTTCAAATTATTCAAGGAGAGCATGGCGTAAGAGGATGTAAGGTTTCTGTGCTTGCATCCATGTAAATCTGGGAGTCGGTCAATTCTGTTTTGAATTAAGCTAAGGGGAACTTTGTTTTTCATCAAGGACAAGACAATAATAAGATATCAACAAAAGTAAAAAAAATGCTCAGAAAAATCGCTTTGCTTTTGTGCCACTTCAGTTCAGTAAGTTGGACCATTCTTACCCAACGAAATTAGATAATTTACACCTCCAGCTCAGAACCTATTGCGGTTACTTTCCTGGGGCTCTGAAAACAATTGCTCTGAATTTTGATCATTCAGTCATGACTTTAGTTCAGTAAACATAAAATTTCTCTGAAAACTGGGATCTCTCATCTTAGTTACCTGTACCTAGTGCATTGCAAAACCAGAACCTCAAGCTAGGCTCACAGAAGGGTGATGATGATTAGTAGCTAAGATCGGGAGACACTATGCTCTACCCATCTCAATGTTCTTTCTTTGTGTTTGCCTTGTGGGATGCAGATGTGGGCATCCTAGTTTCATCCGATCGCGGAGAGATGCCTCGAGCTGCATTTGGTTCGTCGTCAACCCTGTCCTCGTGGGTGAGCCGTCGTGCTCTGAACCTGAACCTTAACCTGGACCTGGACTGGATCGGTCTGTATATGTTTTAGTAGTTCATTCAAAGTAAGAGATGCTGAAACGGAACCTCCGTCAGTCAGTGTGCTTACAGGGCTTGGTTTCTGTAGATCTTGAATTGGCAGTGGAAGATGACATTATCTCCCTCTCTTTCGGAGGGGCGAGGTAATGTAACCTGCACATTTTTCTAGCGGACAGTAAGCGCTACGCTTGATTGTGTCGCGGCCCAATATAACTTCTTTGTGTCGCCTTGTGAGATGCAGGTGTGGGTGTCGAAGTTTCATCCGGACGCGGAGAGATGATGTCTCGAGCTGCATTTCGTCGTTGACCCCAAGGGCAACGAGCTGACGTCGTGCTCTGAATCTGAACTGGGTGGGTGGGTGGGTCTCTGAGGAGGGGATGCTGAACCTGAACCTTGGCCAGTGTGGGTGCGTGTATATTCAGTGTTCTTTGCCTGCCTACTACAGTACAAATTCCTTTTATCTAATAAACATGTGCCGAGGCTTTGTAGGAAACACCACCCCCCCCCCCCCCCCACCCCCCCACACACACACCCCTAAGGCCTTGTTCGGTTGAGGTGGTTTTTGAAGGGGAATGGCAAGGTTTGAGGGGGATTAGATCCCCTACAAGTCAAAATCCTCTCCAATCCACTCCAATCCCCTTGGGAGGAGGATTAAACGAACAAGGCCTAAAAAAGAAAAGAAACAACTAAGTCTCTGGATATCACTACACATGCTGGTGTAAGAATTTATCGTTAAACCCGAGTGCCGCCGAGGTGTTCGTCGGAGATCCACTAGAGTCGTGTGGCTCGGGGATTCATCGAAGGTCCATCAGAATCAGGATGCCAAATATGCCATTGCCTGCAGGTTATTTGTGTCGATGACACGAATGTGGGAGCCCCACTTCTCTGTGGTTTGGCGACTATGGATTATTCCCTCACTTATTAAATTCTGGATCCGCCACACTGCTCTTAAAGAATCCACCTTTGTTGCAAAGTTCCTATCATCAACCATGGTCTTGAAACAATCGTCACAACACTCCACCACGACAGTGGAGTAGACGTCATAGCGATGGCTCAAAGGCAGAAGCCAAAAGACCCTCTGACACGCTACCACGACAGTGGAGAGGACATCATAGCAATGACTCAAAGGCATAAGCCAACAAACCCTCCACCACGACAGTTGAGGAGATGTTATAGCAACGACTCCGAGGCATACATAAGCCGCATCAGCCTCATGCGGCAACACGTGATAACCTTAGATCCGTCGACACATAGGAACGACAGAAGAAAAAGCCAACCAACTCCTTAGTGTTGCCGAGGTAGTTAGAGCCCGAGCCAGAAGAGACCTATTCCAAACGAAGCCGTCGGTACCGCCCAAGCACTGTCGTAGGACATGTCGACCCTAACCCGAACTACAATTCTACGACACCAAAACGGAGGACTGGTGTCCTCTTGTCATCGAAGCGGCAGCAGCGAGGGGATGAGGGGCGAAGACATGTGGCATAAGGGCAATTCAGTAAATTGTGTCATCACAAGGGTGAAAGAGAAAGGTAAGGATAAAGACGCGGTCAAGGAGTCAAAAGAAGATTTTGATCCTTTCTCCACCCTTCCAATTCCAGCCCCAACCCCAACACACTTCACTCCACTCCACTCACCGGTCACCACACCCTACCGGCTGCCGCCATGGATGGATGCTGAGCTTGCTTGCTCGTCTCAGAGAGAAACCCAAATCCCCTCCTCGCCCGTGCCACGCCAGCGGATGCGGATTCCCCGTCCCGCAAGCTTCCCATCAACCCCAGCCTCGTTGACGTACATGCATTGATCTGATCTGCTCTCTGCTCTAGGGTCACTGCTAGGTGGTAGCACACGAAAGCGAGGGGGGACAAATAAATCATCCGTCGTCTCCATGACCGGTGGCAATTCGGGGGCGGAGAATACCGAGGATACCGATGAGATGCAACTTGAACAGTGCACGGTGAGACTCCGTTCCGCTCGCCTTTTCTCACGCCCCGCTCCATCTTTACCTGACGCATCCCAGATTCATCATTTTATTACTAATCTCCTAAAGATCTACTCCCTCCGTCCCATAATATAAGAACGTTTTTGACACTAGTGTAGTGTTAAAAACATTCTTATATTTTGGGACAGAGGGAGTAGATGATTTTGTTGGTTTACTTGCTTTAAACAATTTTGAAGCATCATGTTTTCTAGAAATTGAGTGGACCAAGTGTTCATATTCCTTATAAGATAGATGTTTCTTTCACTGACAGACCCCCTTATGAATTGACCTTGCACACGACAAGTGTGTTCGTTGTCAGCCTTCTATGATTATGGCAACTTGAACGTCTTCCTGCTTCTGTTCAACACTTACATTTCCCCATGCTTCTTTCTGGCCAGTGAATCATCTAATTTGCAAATTGTGACATCTTGCCGGCCAAAGGTGAATTTCTTTTCACTCTCTCTCTCTATGGGCTTCCTGGAGCTAAGCCGCGGTCATATTTTTTATACAAAAATGAGTTCAGGTGGGCGATGGCCCCCCGTTGACTGCCAGAATAAAGGTGAATTTAAGGGACAATATCCTAAATATAGTGTTGACTCAATCTCTAGTAGGGTATACCTACATATAGTGTGTGATCTTGAATGTATTTGTTAGGTCCGTGGATTAATTTAGAGGGGTGATGCAACATATATGGGGCTAATCTCATGAGATTTGTCAGATCCTAGGGCTGGTTAGATTGAGAATATCTAACTTGCTCTTGTTTGACTCATCTATTTAGAAGAGGGAAATGGCTTATTTGTAGGATTCTCGAGTAGCATGTCTTTATCACAATATCTGTCAACGTTGTGTAGGATATTTGATTTTCTCAAAAAAAAAAAACATCTATCAAGTACTGACAACATAGCACAGAGATAGCTCTGATGTTTATATTTGTAATTCATTCTTATGCTATGGGTCGAGTGAACATCCCTAGCCTTTTTGATCTGAATAAGATGTATTACCCCGTGCAACACCAACTGTTAACCGTGGGACCTGATGATTTGTTGTGGTTAATGTGCAGATTTCTGTTTTTGGTTCTACTATCCGTTGGAACCTCATTTCATTTATCGTTCTGTGTCTTCAATTAAAGCATGTCGTCTAAGATGCTAATGTTTTGTGCGCCCGTTCAACAGATGCAGATATTTGTTAAGATCCACTCTTCAAAATTTCGCAAAAAAAAAAGATTCACTGTTTTAAGACTATCACTCTTGTGGTCATGGGATCAGATACGATCTGGGATGTCAAGGATAAGATTCAAGACATGGAGGGCATCCCTGCAGGCCAGCAAAAACTCTTGTTGGGCAGCTGTACCCTTGAAGACTACAATATCAAGGAGGAGTCCACCCTCACCCTTGACCTTTCCCCGCAGATGCACATCTTTGTGAAGACATTGACTGACAAGATCATGACTATTGAGGTTGAGCAAGCAGACACCATAGACAGTGTGAAGGCAAAGATTTTTGATGAAACCGGTATTTGCCCAGGGAGACAGCATCTCGTCTTTGCTGGGAATGAGCTGGAGGATAGCTGCACCTTGGCTGACTACAACGTGCAAAATGAATCTACCCTTCATATCGTGCTTCGCTTCAGGTGTCAGAGAGGTGGGATGCATATCTTTGTCAGGACACTGACTGATAAGATCATGACTACTGAGGTTGAGGGAGAAGATAGCATATACAGTGTGAAGGCAAAGGTTTTTGATGAAACCGGCGTTCCCCCTGGCAGACAGCGTCTCATCTTTGCTGGGAAGCAGCTGGAGGATGTCCGCACATTGGCTGACTACGGCGTGCAAGATGAATCTACCCTTCATGTTGTGTTTCGCGGCCTCACGTGGCAGAGAGGTGGGATGCGCATCTCTGTCAGGACGTCGGCTGGGAAGAAAGTCATTGAACATGCGTATAAGCGCAGGCAGACCATTGACAACATCAAAGCGTGGATCTACTCTGAGTTGTGCATTCTCCCGGAGCAGCAGCAGCTCTCTGACCAGGGTGGCCGAAGAGATCTGTCGTTCTGCAAATCTGTCCTGGTCGGTGAGACGGATGTAAATTGGTCCTTGACTGATGGTGGAAATTGTGGGATCGCAGAGTCGGTAGAGGCTGAACTTGAAGGGCTGGTTTAGCATGCATGGGGTCATTTTGGTACACTGTAGGGTGTAAAATGAAATATATTTTTTTTTGAAAAGGAGGGTGTAAAATGAATGAAGTATTGTAGTTTCTGGGCTGGTAACAAGAGTCACTCGCATACCTATGTACGTAAGTATGTGGGGTTTCCCTGAAGGAATAGTATATGCTTGTATGTAAGCACTTGATAATTTCAGTGTGACACTTATGGTGTCCTTGGCCTAAAAAGTAATGTTGAGTTTGGTATTAAGTAGAGAAGGATATATGCATATATTCCCTTGATGTCCAGATATTAACTGTTGATGAGCATTGTGCTGCTCTGTTTTGCCTACATTTTTCGTTTTCTTTTTTGTTTCTTTCCAGAATACCCTAAACCATATAGATGCAGACAAAGCTGGATGATGGGGATCTTCACCAATCACCAGGGCTGATAACTACAGCATTTGCTTGTCTCCTCCATCAAATTATTCGAGGAGAGCACGTCGTACAAGGATGTAATTATTCTGCGCTTGCATCCATATAGATTCTGGAGTCGGTAAATTCTGCCGCTAATGGATTTGGTAGGGGATAAGAGGTATTGACAAAAGTAATTAATTCCTCTGAAAACTAGTTTTCTTCCTGTGTGCTCTGATGTGCATTGTTTGATCGACCGATGAGTGAACGGTTGCAAGGTCTCTCCTGTCTTGTTCAGTAAAACATGTGCCAGGAACAGATAAAACCCAGTGAGAGACCAAAGCATCATACTGTGGGTGCTAATTAGGGTGAGATTACAAGTTGCTAAAAAATGATTGTTATTTGGGGAAAGATTAGTTAAACGTACTACATTACTATGAATGATGCGGCCCATGTGAATGACAACTAGTACATTTCAACCGCCATAATGAATGACAACTGTGAATGATGCGGCCCTCAGGTTGCCTACGCCAAGCTCGTTCCCCAAACAAACAGTAACAATGGCACAATTAGGCGTAAAACGGATGCTATATACTTACTTTCATGAAATTAATAAAAAAATCACACTCTGTTTCTTCTACTTCGAAGGTGTATTTTATTTATTAAAAAATAAATTTCTATCTTTGACCAAGTTTATAAGAAGAATCATCAATATATATGAAAAACTAATTAAAATATAACCAGTGATGCTTTGATATTGTAGATTTTGATAGTATTTTTTTCTATGTACTTGGTCAGAGATGTAGAATTTGGACTCTGAGAAAAGTAAACAGCAATATCTTGTGCACCACAATGCACAATCACTAGTAGAAAAAGGGGCTTTCGTTCGGGCCTGGCCAGCCCATTAGTCCCGGTTCTGCCACGAACCGGGACCAATGGAGGCATTTGTCCCGGTTCATGAGCCCAGGGGGCCGGCCGGGGCCTCGTGGGTATTGGTCCCGGTTCATCTGGGCCCATTTGTCCCGGTTCTGCCACGAACCGGGACCAATGGAGGCATTTGTCCCGGTTCGTGAGCCCAGGGGGCCGGCCGGGGCCTCGTGGGTATTGGTCCCGGTTCGTCTGGGCCCATTTGTCCCGGCTCTTGGCACGAACCGGGACCAATGGGTCTCGCTCCTGGCCCACAACCATTGGTCCCGGTTCGTGGCAGGAATCGGGACAAATGAGTTGCCTATATATACCCCATCGCCGGCGAGCAGAGCACTCCACAGTGCTCTGTTTTTTGCTGGCCGGCGAGGAAGGGAATTTGGGTGCTCTAGCTCACCTCTTATGCATGTGAGGTGTTCGATGAAATGCCCGAGCCACACCAATTAAGCTTTCTCCTCTCGAAGCTCGACCTCCGAGCTCCATTTTTTCCGAGATTTGTCTAGGTTTAGCGGTCCGTCACGCCCCATCCTCGTCTTCACCGCCGTCGATCGCCCGCGCCGATCTCGTCGCCGGCACCACCGTGGTGAGCCTCTTGTTCTTATCTTCTTTCTGAAAGAAAAAAAATCTTACTTTAGATAGATACTTGTCTAATTTTCTTACTTTTGACACACATAATTATATATAATGCACGCAGATGAACCGGCAATGGATGTACGGTGACAGACACACCTCCGAGTACATTAAGGGCGTGCATAATTTTCTCGAAGTGGCTGAGGCAAACAAGCAGAATGGTTTTATGTGTTGTCCATGCCCTAATTGTGGGAATACGAGGTCTTACTCTGACAAGAAAATCCTTCACACCCACCTGCTTTATAAGGGTTTCATGCCACACGATAATGTTTGGACGAAGCACGAAGAAATAGGGGTTATGATGGAAGACAGCGAAGAAGAAGAGGACGATGACAACTATGTGCCCACTGAATACGGTGATGCTGCAACGGGGGAAGCTGAAGATCAAGAGGAAGTTGAAGATCAAGAGGAACCAGACGATGTGCCCGATGATGATCTCCACCGGGTCATTGTTGATGCAAGGGAAAAGTGCGAAAGTGAAAAGGAGAAGCTGAAGTTCGATCGCATGTTAGAGGATCACAAAAAAGGGTTGTACCCCAATTGCAAAGATGGCAACACAAAGCTCGGTACCGTACTAGAATTGCTGCAGTGGAAGGTAGAGAGTGCTGTGCCTGACAAAGGATTTGAGAAGCTACTGAAAATATTGAAGAAGAAGCTTCCAAAGGATAACGAATTGCCCGACAATATGTACGCAGCAAAGAAAGTCGTATGCCCTCTAGGATTGGAGGTGGAGAAGATACATGCATGCCCTAATGACTGCATCCTCTACCGCGGTGCGTACAAGGATTTGAACGCATGCCCGATATGCGGTGCATTGCGGTATAAGATCAGACGAGATGACCCTGGTGATGTTGAGGGCGAGCCCCGCAGGAAGAGGGTTCCTGCGAAGGTGATGTGGTTTGCTCCTATAATACCACGGTTGAAACGACTGTTCAGAAACAAAGAGCATGCCAAGTTGATGCGATGGCACAGTGAGGACCGTAAGAAAGACGGGAAGTTGAGAGCACCCGCTGACGGGTCGCAGTGGATAAAAATCGAGAGAAAGTACTGGGCTCAGTTTGCAAGTGACCCAAGGAATGTATGGTTTGCGTTAAGCGCGGATGGCATTAATCCTTTCGGGGAGCAGAGCAGCAATCACAGCACCTGGCCCGTGACTCTATGTATGTATAACCTTCCTCCTTGGATGTGCATGAAGCGGAAATTCATTATGATGCCAATTCTCATCCAAGGCCCTAAGCAACCCGGCAACGACATTGATGTGTACCTAAGGCCATTAGTTGAAGAACTCTTACAGCTGTGGAATAGAAGAGGTGTACGTGCGTGGGATGAGCACATGGGGGAAGAATTTGACCTAAAGGCGTTGCTGTTCGTGACCATCAATGATTGGCCCGCTCTCAGTAACCTTTCAGGACAGACAAACAAGGGATACCACGCATGCACTCACTGTTTAGCTAACACCGAAAGTATATACCTGGACAATTGCAGGAAGAATGTGTACCTGGGCCATCGTCGATTTCTCCCGACCAATCATCAATGTCGAAAGAAAGGCAAGCATTTCAAAGGCGAGGCAGATCATCGGAAGAAGCCCACCATGCGTACCGGTGATCACGTACTTGCTATGGTCTCTGATTTACACGTAATATTTGGAAAGGGTCCCGGCGGACTAGCTGTTCCGAATGACGCTGAGGGACGCGCACCCATGTGGAAGAAGAAATCTATATTTTGGGACCTACCCTACTGGAAAGAGCTAGAGGTACGCTCTTCAATCAACGTGATGCACGTGACGAAGAACCTTTGCGTGAACCTGTTAGGCTTCTTGGGCGTGTATGGGAAGACAAAGGATACACCTGAGGCACGGGAGGACCTGCAACGTTTGCACGAAAAAGACGACATGCCTCCAAAGCAGTATGAAGGTCCTGCCAGCTACACTCTTACCAAAGAAGAGAAGGAAATCTTTTTTGAATGCCTGCTCAGTATGAAGGTCCCGACTGGCTTCTCGTCGAATATAAAGGGAATAATAAATATTCCAGAGAAAAAGTTCCAGAACCTAAAGTCTCATGACTGCCACATGATTATGACGCAACTGCTTCCGGTTGCATTGAGGGGGCTTCTACCGGAAAACGTCCGATTAGCCATTGTGAAGCTATGTGCATTCCTCAATGCAATCTCTTAGAAGGTGATCGATCCAGAAATCATACCAAGGCTAAGGAGTGATGTGGCGCAATGTCTTGTCAGTTTCGAGCTGGTATTCCCACCATCCTTCTTCAATATCATTCTGGGCCCCGTATTTCTACACAATATGTTCCCCTTTGAGAGGTTCATGGGAGTCCTAAAGAAATATGTCCGTAACCGTGCTAGGCCAGAAGGAAGCATCTCCATGGGCCATCAAACAGAGGATGTCATTGGGTTTTTTGTTGACTTCATTCCTGGCCTTAAGAAGATAGGTCTCCCTAAATCGCGGTATGATGGGAGACTGACTGGAAAAGGCACGCTAGGAGCGGACTCTCTTGGTCTCAAGCACACTACACAGTTCTACAGAACTCTACCTTGGTGACCCCGTATGTCGATGAACACAAGAACAGTCTGCGCTCCAAACACCTGGAGCAGTGTGACGACTGGATTACATGTGAACACATCAGGACTTTCAGCAGTTGGTTGGAAACACGTCTGAGAGGTGACAACACTGTTTGTGATGAGCTGTACTCGTTGTCCAGGGGACCATCTTCGACTGTATTGACTTACAAAGGATACAAGATAAATGGGAATACATTTTACACGATCGCCCAAGATCAAAAGAGCACCAACCAAAACAGCGGTGTCTGCTTTGATGCAGCAACCGAGAGGGGAAAGGACACATATTATGGTTACATAATGGACATATGGGAACTTGACTACGGACATGATTTTAAGGTCCCTTTGTTTAAGTGCAAATGGGTCAATCTGTCAGGAGGCGAGGTACAGGTAGACCCACAATACAGAATGACAACAGTGGATCTGAACAATCTTGGGTACACTGACGAACCGTTCGTCCTAGCCAATGAGGTGGCACAGGTTATCTATGTGAAGGACATGTCTACCAGACCGAGAAAAAGAAAAGATAATTAAGCGAATACATCATACGATGAGCCAAAGCGCCACATAGTTCTTTCAGGAAAAAGGGACATCGTGGGAGTGGAGGGCAAGACAGACATGTCTGAAGATTATGAAAAGTTTCATGAAATTCCTCCCTTCAAAGTCAAGGCTGACCCAAGCATCCTGATAAACGATGAAGATTATCCATGGTTACGGCGCAATAAGCAAAGCACACAAGCGAAAAAAGTGAAGACTTTCTCTCCACAACTATTATGATGATACCATGCCAACTTTCAACCTTTTCATAGTTCATTTGAAATGCCTGTTGTACCAGACAAGTTTCCGTATGAAATCCTGTTACTTCGAAACAGATTGTCCGTTTTGTACACGAAGTGCATCTAGTTTTTTCCGTAACCCTCTCAACTTTCTTGCACAGGCTATGTGGGTGAAATGATGATACCATGCCAATTTTCAACCTTTTCGGAGTTCATTTGAAATGCTTTTCAATTTCCGGGTCTTCTATCTCAAAAAGCAGTAAATGCATGAAAAATAACAAATGAAGTCAGAAAGGGTTGAAAATTGATGATGTTGCTTTGAATGGTGCATTTTGAACACACAAGAATTCTAGAGTTCAAATAAGTTCAAAAAAAAATTAAATCCATTTGTAACAGATGAGTTTTCGTCCGAAACCCTGATACTTCGAAACAGATTGTCCGTTTTGTACGCGAAGTGCATCTAGTTTTTGCCGTAACCCTCTCAACTTTCTTGCACATGCTATGTGGGTGAAATGATGATATTATGCCAATTTTCAACCTTTTCGGAGTTCATTTGAAATGCTTTTCAATTTCCGGGTCTTATAGCTCAAAAAAGCAGTAAAATGCATGAAAAATAATAAAATGCATAAAACTATAATATTTGTTATGATCAACTAAAAAACTAAAATCAATTAAAATATTCTGTTATGATGAACTAAAATAAAAACTATAATATTCTTCAATAGAAAAAAGAATCAACTAAAAAGCTTTTATAAAACTATAATAGGAAAAGGAATCAACTAAAAAGCTTATATAAACCTCTAGTATTTTTGAAACTAAAATTATATAAAATTTATGCAACTTATATTAACAAAGTATTTTTTGTTCAAAACATTAATAGCAAAAAGAATTCAATAGCAAAAAAAATTAACAAAATCTGGTTTTGATTAAAACAGATATTTAAAATAACCTAAAATTACCAAATTGAGTATAATGATAAAACATATTAATATTAAATAGCAGGAAATGGAATCACTAAAAAATCTATTTTTATAGTAAATTTATTCATAAAACTAGTGATTCACATACATTTAAAAAAAATTGAATTTTAAAACTAATGGCACTAACAGAAAGTTTTATAATTTTTGTGACCTAAAAGCAAAAGGAAATCACTAAAAAACTATAAGTATTTAGTTTTAAGTAGGAATAAAAAAATAAAAAGAAAAATAGGAAAAAATGCCACCTACTGCAACTCCACGGCCTGAATACGACTAGAAACCCTACAATGGGCCAGGATTCAGGCCCGCAGAAGGCCCAATAGGCCCAACAGGCATGGCAAAGTAGAGATTAGGCCCGTAAGCCTGCAATAGAGAGGAGCTCGAGAGGGTGGCGGCAGCAAAGCTTATAAACCACTCCGAGCCCCTCCCAACTAGCGAGGTGGGACTAAACTTCCCACCGCACCGTGCCAGCACAAGGCCTATGGTTCCGGTTCATGCCACCAACCGGGACCATAGGTGGGCATACGTACCGGTTCATGGCACCAACCGGTACCAATGCCCACCTATGGTCCTGGCTCGTGCCACCAACCGGGACCATAGCCTCAGTTTCCCGCCCTTTGGGCTGCCGAAAAGAGACCTTTGGTCCCAGTTCGTGGCACCAACCGGGACCATAGGTGGGCATTGGTACCGGTTGGTGCCACGAACCGGTACCATTGGTTTTGCTATATAAGGTAGCACTTGTGAAAATTTCGCCAACTGCTCCCATTCCCCCCGACGCCGCCAGGCCGTTCCTCGTCGTCGCCGCCGTCGCCGCCCCGAGCCCCCGCCCCGACGCCGTCGCCCCGCCCCTGACCCGCCG